>NW_026249964.1:0-293500 GCF_024043155.1 Alternaria arbusti
GGGGGGGGGTGGGTGGGGGGGTGGGGGTTGGAGGTAGAGGGAGAGGAGGACGTGGTAGATTGAGAGGTCGGTGTCTTCGATTGTGCCGCGGGTTGTGAGGGGGGAGTGGGGGCGCGAGGAAGAGGGAGGGGAGGAGGAGGAGGTTGGGGGTGCGGTGTAGACTTGGTTACAGTATCTGTGGTGGTTTGTTAGGTTAGTTTGTTGTTTCTTGAGAGTGGAGTGGTGGAGGGGAAGGGGGAGTGGATAGGAAAGACGTACTCCTCAGCTTTCTGGTAATCCTTCAACTGAAACACGTAGATGGCTAATGCCTGCTTGTGACTCCCCATTTTACTCAGCACAATAGCTCTCGCTTCGTAGTAATCCGGATCTGTACCTCTCGTTAGCAAAACATCCTCAATCCCCCTCCCCTCATCTCAAGATCAAACATACCATTCGCAGGAAGCTGCTGAAACACCCTATACCGATTATACTGCGCATTCCCCTTTTTCAAAAACACCTCCAACCTCTCCTTCCAATCCCTCTTCTCCTCCTCACTCTCAAACTTTCCCTGTCCCTCCCCTTCCCCCTTGTCTCCTTTCAACCTCTCCAACAGCAAATCCACAAGCCTCTGGTGGAAATCCACATTCAGGTCATTCAGCTCCTCGATGATGTGTTCGAGATACCGAACCGCCAGTTTCAAATCAATGTTTTGCAGAAACTCGAGAACGCGGTCGCGAGGCAGGGTTTCGGCGTTTTCGGTGTCGGCGAGGAAGATTTCCATGCCGAGGTTGGGGTCGGTGCGGAGGGGCCATTCTGCGTATTCGAGGATGAGGTCGATGAGTTCGGGAGGTAAAGCCTGTAAATACCCCACCGTCCTTTGCGGTCCTTGCAGTGCAGGTGACACTTCTTCGTCGGCTTCGTTCTTGCCGAATTTCTCGAGTAGTTCTAGGGCCTGGCGATGCAGTTTCTTGCCGTGGAGGAAGTCGATTAGATCGGCGTAGCGACCTGTTTCGTAGAGCTTCTCTTGCACGACGTCTGGTTCGCAGAAGTTGGGGAGCCGGAAGAGGGAGCCGGCTACGCTGGGGTTGGCGATCATGTACGCGCGGAAGAGGGTTGTGTCGACGAGTTGAGCGACTTCGAGCAGTTTTGCTTTCCAATCGACGGGAGATTGGAGTGAGGATTGTTCGATGAAGATGTGGAAGGGTGGCTTTTCGGCTTCGAGTTGGCTGCCGCTAGGTGTGGGGAGGGGTTCTTTGAGGTTACCGTCCGTGTCGATGTAGCGCTTTATCTGGACGCGACATTGCGTGAGGAAAGACTGCAGAGCTCGAACAGAGTCTTTGAACTCTTTCTCCGCGGCCGCTTTGTCGGGCTGGAAGGGGTCGGTTGGCCTCTTCTTTACGCTCGCTGGTTCCATAGTATCGTCTTTGGCAGAGTTGGTGCGAATAGATGCAGCGTCTGAATCGACCTTTTTGTGGCCTCCAACTCCAAACCGGCCCATCATCGACCGCCCGATCGTAGCAACAGGAGCGGGTGTGCTTTCCTCCTGTTCTTTCGTTGGTTTCTCTCCATTTGCTTCTTCCTCATCCGCTACGCTTCCATCACCCTTGACGCTCTCCTCTGGTGCCAGGTTACCAGCGATAGACCTGGGGTACATTGCGATAACGCGCTCGGGCGGGGCCTTTGCGTCGACAAACAGCTCCATCGCCTCGCGATACTTCCTCCGGTCGAACAAGGCCTGCGCCTTCAGTATCTGTATCTCCCGCACCCTCTCCTCCTTGTCAAGAAGCAGAGTATCTTCCAGCATGTTGAGGAGACTGAGCGACTCGTCGTAACGCCCATGAGCGACCAGCTCATCAATCTGTGTCTCGTAGCTCTGCGCTCCCATGCGCCATATCGATCGATCGCTCGCGACGAGGAAACCCTTTCCGGCATGGGCTAAGCTGATATTCGGCTGCGGTACGTGGAGGAAGCTGACATTGGGTAGTGCGATTGTTTGTAGCAGGCTCAGGGTATCCGGATTCCTGACTTCCAGGCTGCCCTTCGAAGGGGGTAGCAGCGTGAGCATATATGGGTACGAATATGCGATGGTCTCGGGAGCGGAGTGCCAGGGTACTTGTCGCTTCTCGAGGACATTCCCGTCCGTATCGATGAACAGGCTGTTGACGTCTTTCGCCAACAGCATCTCGCCCTCTCCAAGTCGTGTCGCGAGCGGCTTCGGCACCCAACTACCCATGCCCATGTATCCCATGCCTGATGACGAAACAGCGCCGAAGCGTGCTCCGCCCTGACTCCCGTTCTCAGCCAACGCGCCTGGCTTGATGATGTCCTGCACCTCCTGCGTCTCGATGTTGACCATCACGAAGCCGGGGTCCATGCCAGCGACTATCTTGGTGCCTGTCGCCCATGTCAGGCTCTTGACGGACGCAATGAGCGAGATCTCCACCGCGTCGCCCGTCAGCTCCATGTCCTGCCATGTCCACAGTATGATCTTCCGCTTCACGGCGACAGCCAGGTGGCTCACGATGGACGGAATGCCAGTCGAGGGGTCCTTGACGATGTTGCTTGCCGCAGCGAACGTAGTCGCACCCCGTGTCTTCTCAAGCTTCTCCTGCAACTGGTACGTCTGAATGTCGTGGATCGAGACATAGTTGTCTGACAGCGAGACAAGGATATTCGCTTCCTTGATAATCGCCAGCTGTTGTATCGGGCGTCGGGAGAACTTCTCCTCTTCGCGTAGAAGGTCGGCGGGTCTGGCTTTCGGCGTGGCAGGCGCTTCGCTTTCGCCGTTCGGGTCGCCGTTCTGCTTGCGGTCGGCGTCTACATCCTCAATCTGGTCGTTTACGCGGTAGATGCGTAGGGCGCCTGTGTTCAAGCCTACGAGCACGCGGTCGCCTGGTTGTGTTAGTAAGCTGGGCAGATGCTGCAGGCTGGCGCTGTACCATATGCGAGGATGGACTCGATCTTCGACTTGTCGCGCTGCTTGAGCTCGACGATGGGTCGGGCGGTGAATGCAGACAGCATTGTGGCTATTGTATCGACTGCGACTTCATTTGGCCATGGTTATGTCGCTATGCGACGGTTACTGCAAGCTCCATGGGTGCCTGGGATGCGCCTTGAGCTCGGCGGTCATCGTCATTGCCGCGGAGCTTTGGCCAGGGTCCAGCCAGCCACGTGCAGCCACATCACTCTCGGACACTTGACTGCTCAACCAACAGATACAAGCAATCACTTTTCGAAGGCCAATGTCGAGATCGGATGCTTTGCATTGATAATCTATCTAATCTACTTAAGATGCTCGCCCGGTTAATAGGCATTTGAGCAAGATACAGAATGAGAGTGGGTGTTGCTGGTTGAGCGAGTGGGAAAACAACTTCAAACATGACTGTGCAGTAACAGGATAAGGGAGGATATTTGAAATTTCTACCGTTGGCCCGTCATGCGGCGGGACCATCTCTCCCTCATTTTTCACACCCACAGACACACCACTCGAGTGGGGTTCCTTCGGGCTATCCAGCAACCACCACCATCCCAGAAAAAGCGCCTGCAATAACAGGTCCCGGGCGCAAGCGCCTCCAGGATCAACTCAAGCGGCGGTTCTAAAGAAAGAACACAGCAGAAACCAACCCTTCATCCAGAGGGACGAGGATGCTTCCACCCGTACAAACAAACACAAAAATGTCGGCTTTCAACGTCAACATGTCTTCCTTATCTCTCCCAACGCGGCCCTCTCAGAAAGCACTGGAAGAAAGGAAAACAGGAGGAAAGCACAACGCTTGTTACCAATCAGCACATCGACCCCTCCTCTTGACCCCCAAACACGCAGCCACAAGCAACGGGTGCAAAGCATACAAAGCCAGAAGTGGGCTGGTGAGCCAAAACAGGAGCCGAAGGGGCGTGGCGAATGAGCGAGTCATATCCACATATTGCCGGTTCGTGTCCAGCAAACACAGCACTACCCCCGTTGCAGCCTCGAACCACAATCATCATGCACACCAAGAGGTCGCCTGTGCAGCGCGCCAAGCGGGCAAGCCACGGCGAGGCGGGGTGCGGCAGCGATGCAGCGTCGAGGTGTGGGAATGAAGGGCAAGGGAAACGGGGATGTAGGAGGGCTGGACAGAGGATCGGGCGTAAGGGACCTCGGGAACAGACATACTCAAGGAGATATACACAAAACCTCATCATTTGATGGAAAGACATCTGCAGACAAACACACAAGACTTCTCGAGTAGCAAGGAGAGTAATGGAAAGTTACAAAAGTAGTTCGTCTGCAGAGCTTCGCTGTCAAACTTTTGGCGATGAGGGGATATCAATCCAACACGCACTCGCAAGAGAGAGCAGTAACACAAGACAAATAAACACAAAGAAAATTACATCGTGGTTTGGGGTATATTGAGAAACAGGCCAAAATGTAAGAATCAAAACACCGGCATGTGCACAGCGGAGAAGCAAGCTTCATCAACGCAGTATGCATGTGCCCGAACCCCTTCCCCAGAGAGCGTGTTATCGCATCATCGTGAAAGGAAGGGGAAAAGAAAACTTCAAACGCAAGGTTCGGTCTGAGCAATTACGGCTCATCGCAGGTCGGTCAGGTTCGTAGGATTGTCTAGTAGCAAGACCAGTCGTTGGCCGGTTGACGCAGAAGGCAAGCCAAAAGGTCAGGTGGTTGGCGACTGGCTTACAGGTATTTTCGACAAAATACGGATCTTAGATGAACGGGTTCTGCTGCTGTTTTTCCTGCGGATAGGGCGACTGGGTGTATTGATGGGGGTCGGAGAACGGACCGGAGCGGTCGTCGGCAGGTGAGGGATCAGCCAGCTGGCCATGGCTGCTTGTTCGTAGATGCCCTGGGCGTGCGGAGTCGGTCACCGCGCGTAACCCAACTCGGCCGACCTTCTCTGTTGCTGGCTCGATGTTGTCGCCAGATTCGAATGTAGAAAAGGGTCGGGGTGCAAGCGTGTAAGGCGCTGCTTTATTCACGTTGTAGTCGTTGGGCACGTATTGCGGCGGCGCGGTGGTGGGGTAATCGGCGCTGGGCTTGGGCTCGCGGTCGAAAGCGGGATCGACGACATAGGGATTACGTCCGAGTTCTGGATCATCACGGCGGAAGAGATGAGTCGAAGCGTAGACAAGGCCGCCAAGGGCAATGAAGAGCCAAATAAGAATCAAGGCGGTGGAGATGAGCGCTTCGGTTTGAATGCCGCTCATCAGCTTGTCAACAACGCGTTCGACGGCTTCGGTGATCTCGTCCTTTGCTTTGCCGTTGGGGTCAGCGAGCAGTTGGTTGGCAGAGTCTGAGTCGCTTTGCTCAGCAAGGGCTCCACTAGATAGCGTGTCGTTTGCAACGCCAGGGAAGTTGACGTGGGCGTGCTCTTGGACCCAAGTGAGGCCACTTTGGAAGCTGGCGATCTTCAGGCCGATCAGGCAGTTGAGAACTTCCTTGATCGGGTCGTAAAGTACGGTGCCACCGAACGTGTCGTTGAGCGTGGTGCTCATCTGATCCACAAAGGCGTTAAGAGTGTCGTTGACTGCCGTCGTACTGGTGTTTACCCAGCCGAAGATGTCGTCGTTGATCGTGTTGTCCAAGTCAGCGACTGCGCCGTTAACGCCGTTAGACCATGACATGGACGCGTTGTTCATCGATTCAAGTACTTTTCCGGCAAAGTCAGCGACTTGATCCGTGAGCTCTGGGGTCTTGTCTTCGATGGCCTTGAGCAAAAGGTATTGGCAAAAGCATGCAAAGAGACCAGCGAGGCCCAGAGAGATCAGGAACATCATGGGAATGGAGGTGGCGTAGGCCCAGGCCCAGCGCATGACAGCTTGTCGACGAGCTGAGCCAAAGCGCCTGCCGAACCACAGGCCGATGCCAGAAGATGTTGGCCGGGACGCGAGATAGACGACGTCCATACCGTCGTGGCCCTCGGCGAAGAGAGCAGCACGTTCTTGCATCTTCCGGTAGCGGCGCATCTCCATCCACGCCATCGGGACGCAAACAAGGATGGCGGCGACGATGAGCACACCGAGCGCTATCTTCCGTGCGTTGTAGGCCAGCTCGATCAGATCGTCGAAGAACTCGTTGATCGAGTTGCCGTCGGAGCAGAAAGTCAGTGCTTCCTTCTGTGGCACGGGAAGAACTGTGCGGTCAAACTCGAAAGTGTCCATGCCGCGGATCAACTTCTTGACCTCTTCGAAAGGCAGGCGAATGATACCATCCGTAAAGTTTTGCACCTGTTCGAAGTTCGGAATGGAGTTGTTAAGCTTCTGGAGACCCTCTGCCATATCAGGAGGCATCTCCAGTGATTTGAGCTTCTTGATCTGGTCGTCCAGGTTGATTTCTGGCTTGTTGAATCCCGGGAGGTTGAAGTTGATCTTGTCCATGATGGAGTTGATGCCGTCGGAAACGGACTTGACGGCGTCGCTCATTTCTTCGGTGACAGACTCGATGGTTTCGTCGAGCTGTTTGTTAATAGCTTCGCCGATTTCCACAGCGGCGTGAAGGCTGCCGCTGACAGCGAGGGTGATAAGGCAGAGGTAGGTACTTGTCATCATGTGAATGACGAAGAGGATGATCTCTTCGACACCAGTGACGCTCATTTCGAGCATTTGCATGAGGCCACTGATTGCCTTCTCAACCCCAGAAGCTGTCATTTCGTTGACGCCCTTGGCCATGTAGTGGGGCATGGAGGCCATGGAGCTGCCGATGTTCTCGACTTGGGTGCAAGCACTGAGGGCTTCCCGACGGGCGGAAACGAGGCTTGCGTCGGTGCTTGCGATGGCGATAAGTAGTCGCACAAGGATTAGGAGCAATAGGATCGTCCAGCGATTGATCCATATCTGTGAGAGCCTAGCTCGAAGGCCGAGGTATGGTTTGAAGTTTGGTGTCTGGTTTATTGTAGGTCGTGGTGCATCTTGCGATGGGTAGTAGTCTCGCATCTCATGACTATCGCCAGCGGACATAGATGGAGGCACAGGTGGAAAGAGTTGCTGTTGGTTCGCGGAGGAAGCCATGGCGAAGATGTATGACTGCGAAACGTGGTCTGGCTGGCGTATTAGACTCTGAGGTTCAGGATCGATGATAAGCAGTAAACAAGTGCGGTCGTGGGAGTAGGCCAGCTAGGTCATGAATGTCTTCCAGAGACAAGGTAGCGACGTAGGAAAAAGTATTAGGCGAAGTATTGCAATGTGAAGACAATAGACAACAATAGGAAAACCCAACGCTCCGTACAATGCAATAGGAAAAGGTGGTAGTGAAGCAGCCAGGTGAAGGAGCCTGGAGTGGGGAAGACCGCTGTGAATATCTACTTCACAGCGACTAGGGTAAAATGACTGGGAATCCACGTACCGCGAGAGAGCGAGGACCAGTAGCAGGCCTCCCCACCAGGTACCAATGATACCTCGAGAAGAGGCCTGCACGACCAGAGAGTTTCAGCAGGGCATACACGATCGTGAGGCTCAAGTTAAAACAGGCAAATCTAGGAAAGGTGGTGGCCCGAATACGCGCCCGCAGAAGTGGAGCAAGCCACTCCCGACCAGTCAGGCCGATTTCTGGGAGAGGGCTCAAAACAAGACGCTAGAACAGATCGAACTGCCAGCGTCTGTTATTTTGGGCCAATTTGTCCTCGAGTGGTTGTCGCAAGTCGAGCCGGGTGTCCTTTGTTCCACGGCTTGCGCTCGTTGGCGTGCGATGTTCCCGCAGACGGTGGAGGAAGGCAGGTGCACGACCTCGTGACATCTGGGGTCGTCGCAGGATGGGGTTGTCGAGCGCAAGGGAACACGACCTCTGAACGTCGGTCGCTGGCAGAGGAGGTGCTCAAGGCGCGGAGAGATGCGCGACGCCGCCATTATGTAGCAACACGTCGCCGCACGGCTGTCCGAAGGCCTGTGGCGCCGTCATGCCTTGATTTCGCGTATCTGCAGCTAGCGAAGACGTCATACCCAGTCTGGTCTTCTGCAGCTGTCAAAGACCCAACTTCACGCACAAGAACTCCATCAACAGCGCCGCCAGATGTTGCGCATTCGATGGCTTCCAAAATAGAACGAGTGTTCAGGTCACGCGCCGTCATGCTTGACCGTGAAGATGCCGTAGCCAGAAATCTGATCAATACGCCAAGTTGCATGCGTGGCTGCGGCGTAGCGCTGGTGTGGAGCCATGCGCCGGTCGCGCCTGCCCGATTGCCTCTGTCCAATCAAGCCACATTCGCTAAGAAGGCTCAAACACGGCCCTGTCGTCCCAACTTCATCTCCTCGAATCCGTTGTCAAACATTCTTCCGTACTGCATCAACGCCAACGACGACTGCTCACGTCCAAGCCCTGGAGATCTTTCTGCATGGCCATGCTGTACATATTGACACGAGTTCTCGCATGCGAAATTTCTTCCCGTACCACACGTCTTTGCAGCTCAATACCGCCAATCCGTAAAGTTCATCACTCCGCCAATGTAGCCAACCGTTCTCTGATGATGCCATGTCCTCTGTCTTTTGTCTCCTTTTCTGGAAGGTTGCTGACATGTTAGCTTGAGTGGAATAACTGAGTCTCTCGATGTGGAACCTGCTCCATGAGATGCATTCCCTTGATGGGTGTCTGTCTAATCACTGCTGAACCGCTAATGTTCATTACTCTTCATAGTCACATGGTACGAAGACTCTGCTCCGAAGTGCGACACGCCTCTGGATGAGATGACGCTGCATAAGTTTTGCTAAGGTTGGCGTTGTCAACAACCTTCATCGGCAGTCGCTTCCTCATGCTAGACACACTTGTCGTATTCCGAGCGCGCTTTCCTTATATCCCCTGCTGACCAAGACATATAACAGCCATTCATCTTTGAGCCTTCGAATCCTCTCCGAATCACCATCTCTTCGTCCGAACCCCTTTCGTCTATTGTTCACCGTCACCGTCTATGGTTATCGTCCGCTTGCCTCTCCTTGATAGCGCTGGTCGCTACACGTCATTCATTTCTGCTTGGTGTTCACCGAAATCTGGAGAGTGGTGAGGTGAACGCGAGCTTCCAGCACGTTCCGCGTCCACCATGAGCCCGGGCGTCGTTTTTGCAACTCGACCGTGCAGGCCGTGCTCAGTGACGAGAGACCTCACCTTACCCCACCGACCGCAAATTACCACTTGTTACCCACTCCGCTTTGCCCACTCGTTCACTAAACTCGCGCCATACTCGTTCCGGAACCTCTCAATTGCCCGCACTTTGCATTGCCCGACGTGACGTAACTTTATTAACCACCCGCAGTATATCAGATCCCTCCGCTTTCGAACCGACCGCATTTGTTACTACTCGCCCGAATCGTCCCTCCTGTTCTCTACTTTGTTATCAGTTTGGAGAGCGCACAGCGAAGAGACCGCAATCGTTTTCCAATATTACCGCTCTCGCGACAGCGTACCGCATCCCCGTCCCCGCTCCGCTCAATACACCGCTGGTCGAGCAGGTGAACACGTACCTGAGCCCGGTGACCGATATCGCAGGCTACCACTGAGAGTACAATAACTTCGATCACGCAGAACGTACGCTCTCATTCTCACCTTCTATCATCGCTAGGCAGGACCTATGGCAGCTAAGACATATATTAGGCAACTTTCAGCGCTACAATAACACAAATCTCTGTGGGCAAACCTCTTCTACCCAAGAACTCACCAAATAACCAACTCAACTTTTCAATTACACTCATCGTAAGCTCGTCCATGTGAGCAATCAGGTCTGCCTCATTCGCTCACTCTGAGGTTCAGAACAAGCGCTCGGGTTCAACAACTTGGCGCCTCACTATCTCCCTAGGTATCTTGTAAACCCCGCACTTGCAAGGCCCAGACTCTCAGGTACGTGACAAACACATTGCATATCGATGCCGCGTTCTCCGAAACTTCGGGGCGGTGTCGACTCAAACTTCGTGTACTGGTCTCCCGCAGATGACCGAAGATTCTGCGCTATCTATCTCATCCCGCGAACCAAGTGTTCGGGCAGCAAACTTGTATCGACCACCATCGCGAAGGCGGTGACGCTGTCTCTTGACCCGAACCAGCGCACGTGTAGTGAATCTTTGCTAATTGAACTTCTTGTATAGTCGGAGTACCTAGATTGATCTAGTCTCTCGTAACCGCTTGGGCTCTTACCATTACCACTCTTGGCTCTATCAGACCTACACATTACAGTCTCAACACATCGCTGCTCTCCACCGCATCCACACACCACCTGCACGCTACAGCCACACGCAAAGTTGAATATCGTCGGCCTTTACCTCTGGGGCTTGAAACATTGCACAGCCTCAGCGCCTATCTTTCTTCCCACACCACCCCATCAGGCATCGTTCAATGTCACCTTCCATGGTCGATCCTATCAAAGTCGTAACTGGGGACTCAGTCGCGACACCCAAGAAGGCTTTTGCACCAGAACTCCAGGACACCAAAGTCATATCTCCAACATCCGACTCTAGCGGTGATACCCTTCATGACGAGAGCTCTGACGTCCGCTCCAGCGGTGATGGTCTTGAGACTCCTAATAGCCCTATCAGCCCAGAGAACCTCAACTTCAACGGTTTGGCCATCAGCGGCGGTGGTGTTGATCTCCGCAAGGACACCGTAGATCGCTACACTAACCCTTATCAGCGCGGACAGAAGCAACACAACGAGCCGAGTGTCTATGGTCCTCCTGGTCGTGGGTTCGGTGGCAACAATCGATTCGGAGCTGGCTACAACGGTCGAGGAGGTGGTGGCGCGGGTAGTTATCGCAACTCGCGTACATGGATGTCCCCCGACGCACAGGTCCAGCAAGAGTTCCTCATGATCCGTAATGCAATGCGCCGACTCTTCAAGAACTCTGACGTCTCAAAGTGGAAGTTGAGCGACTACGTTGCTCACAAAGAGGCCATGCTAGCGTCGCAGGCGAACAAGCTCGCAAACCAGGTCAAGAGCAAGGAAGACGCCCGTTTCATATCCTCCCCTATCTCCTCTGACGTCCAGAAGACACTCACTAGGTGCGGTCTAGAAGGCAACTTTGAAGAGATCGGAAACTACGGCCGCGCTCTAGGTGAGCAAACCATCTGGTGCAACGACTGGGAGAACGGCAAGGACGAGATCGCTCCGTGGCCTTCGATGGCTGAGATGAAGTGGGAGGGTGATGACCGAGCCAAGACAGGTGTTGGTCGCTTCCTTCCTCTTCCCCGCGAGGAGGGTCCTCCGGGTCTCATGTGGAACCAGCTCCCCGCCATCGAGCAGTACCCCATGGACCAAGTTTGCAAGATCCCCACCATGGAAGACGTCTACCTCCCCGTCGACTACCACATCGAGCCAGACCACGAGTACCTCTGGAACAAGGGCCTGGAGAAGGAAATGGACGACTTCTTGGAGTCGTAACAACCTCCTTCCACGCACAAAGCCCCACGCTATGACACTCACGCTTCTACATCATGGTCTGCAGGTCAGCTTTCACCTTTGGAATACTTCCGGTTTCGCATCGATTTGGCGCACGCCCAGCTTCCAACCAATGTGACTATTAGCTACTACAACTGTCACCGAGCTATCTGTGGCCAAGTCGATCTCCTTCCCGCTGAGATGCCGGTTGTTTCTCTTATGTTATGGGCCTTGGCTTCCTTTGGAGTTATTCGCGTCCTTGGAATTCGGAGTTACGACACATAGACGAATCGACACGAATCGACTCATGCACACAGCCGACGATTACGACGACACAGCACAAAGCCTCCACTTCACCCTTCGATACCCTGGCTGTCATGACTTGCGTTGTTGGCTTCTAGTCTAACTGGAAGGCAACTTTGGAACACGCGTCATGAACTCATGTGCACTGCTTGCGTTGAACTTTTTGCATATCAAATTACGACAAAATGGAGTCATTGGGAGGATGCGGCGGAATTGGTATTGGGCATCGGAGCCGGATGCGTTCGGTTTCATTGTGTTGGTGCGTTCTTGCGATAACATATCCTAGTTGCTCTCCTCCAAAAAAAAGTGCTTTACACTTCTGCTTCCTGCCGCTTCATCAAGTGAAGCCGTGATTGACCAACTTGTACCCGACTTCGGCGTCGTTGTGAGATGCCGCGATGAGTTTAATCGCCGCTACCCAATCCTGCCAGCGCTTCCGCCTAGACCTCTTCTTCAGTCCAAATGCTCTTCGCCCCGCTCGCCGTTCGTAACGCTGGCAGACTGCGTGGACTGAAGTGATAAGTACCTGATTATTCCGGTGATGATGATTGCTTCGCGTGCCATTGGCCCTCGTATCCTCGTGGCAGTTTTGAGTGACTTCACATGTCACCGCCTGACCGGAGAAGACTAAAACTCCCCGGACTTCCACGCACTTCGAATCCCAGAATGACTCTTCTCATCCCCGGTGAGCAAGTCCAAAGGCTAGACCCTGAAGCCACGAGCCACGTAGATCGGCTCTATCCAATGGATGTCGACAGTGAGGCTACGTGCCCGATGGTACGGTGATGATGACAACCGCCGTTGACAGCGCGGCGGCTTTGGGGTCGGACATGCTGTCGATGTATGATTTCGATTTCGGGATAAAGCTTATGGTCCAAATCGGCGTCGTAGTTATAACAGTCCGCTTGTGATCCGCGAAAAAGAGGAACCAGAAATCGTATAATCGAAGAACCGGACAATCTCGCCTACTTGATATACGAGCCACCAAGCTTCTTACTCAAGTGACCTCTCCTGCTCTATCCTGTGATACCCCAATCAAGACCGCATCATAGCGCCACAAGCAGTAGATACGCCCGATCGGGTGCCTTACCGCGAGGCGTCCATCATCCACTAACCCAAAGCGGCAGGGTTCACGCTTCCTTGACAACACATCACCGCATTTCACCAGCGTGCAGGAAGTCGTTATCACGGGTCATCATTGAGCCGTGTACAGTACCACCTTAGATCTCGCTTACAAGCTCACAGGTCACGGCTTATACCACGATCGTGACAACCTTGGAAAGGGTCGGTTCGCGAAAATGTATCTTTAGGTCTACACTTTACCAACTCCCCCGTGCCCTTCCCTGCCCTACCTCAGACCCCATCTATACTATCCTATCCTACTCATCCAAATCCTTAGTCATATGCAAAATCCTTATCCCCTCCCCATTCGGACACGTTACCACATCCACCCTCCCACTCCTCACATACCCACACCTCTCATACAACTGCACTCCACTAAGCGTCGCCCCCATTTCCAGCCTCTTGAACCCGTCCGTCTCATCCGGCTTGCCTTCCCGTGCCCTCGCCTCACAATACCGCATCATCATCGTGCCCAGGCCCTTCCGCGCATACTGCGGACTCGTGAAGATTGCTCGTATGCTCGCGCGGTCAACAGCTGGATCGCGTTTTTCTGGCATGCGCAGCGGAGAGGGCGCGGAGTCTCCGCCGTACAGTGTTTTGCGGAAGGACCAGCCGCCGCAGGCGCAGATTGTGAGGGGTGCGTTGAGGGGGTGGAGGATGTAGTATGTTCTGTTTGCGAAATCATCAACTTTACTACCCTTTAATTCCCGCCCTCCTTCCCTTCCACTACCCAGGTTTCTGGATCTGGTCTTTGGCAATGCAATGTGGAGAAGAGGGGTACATATCCCCCCTCCCTCTTCCACAAATGGATAATGCTTGATGACAGTTGATGACGGACGCCTTATTCTCATCCGTTGATTATGATTGGAATTATACGTACTGGTCTTTGATGAGAACGGAATCTGGACCGAAGAGGTAGCCTATTGAGCCGTCCAGTTCGGCGTCTGTGTAGTATCCTTTTCCCAAGCTGCGGAGTGAGGATGCGATCATGGATTGCAGGGAGGGTATGTCGGCGGGGGTTGCGGGGCGGAAGGTGTATTGGTGGGTTGCTTCTTGGGCTCTTGCTGAGGCGACGGGGTCGTGCATTTTGGAGTTTGGAATTATTCTCTTGTTCCTTTCGAGTCCGGATTGAAAGTGGTATGTGCCTTTTGCTGCGTAGATGTATCTTTCTTGGGAGTTGGTACGTTTGGCCCAATCATACGTTATCGTTATCGCGACCTCGGGAGGCTTGGGAGTGGGATGCTTTCCGACGGAAACCATCCCTGTTCCGCAAGGTTGGTTGCTTCGTATCGGTCATTCCGAGGTCGATAGAGTCCATGTTTCTGTCCACGGTTGACACGTACGCATCGTAGAGATGTTTGTTCCTCGCCATCAAGGCGCGTCGCACAAGGTTTGCCGGACGGCGCGCTTTGACCACCGCGCGCCGGTTGATGTCGTTATTCTAACTTTCCGCCTCTGGCACCCACGTGGCACCATCGTCTTCCTCCAACAACCTTCTTACAACAACTCTCGAATGACGCGAACCCCCGGCACCGACCGCAATAGAACTGATAACGAAGATTGTGCAATGTCAAAGTCGACCCGGCTCCAAGCCCAGAGTGAACAACGGCGCCCCGCACTTAGCGAAATGAACAGTCTGGAAAAGCGAACGCGAGCATCGACATGTTCATCACAATCAATGCTGTTTTCCCTCCGAGTCATATTGCCAGAAGCTCAGGGTTGGAGCGACTCAGCGACTCATCGACTCAACGGTTAATACCAGGCGTAAGGTTAAAACGATCGCGCCTTCCTTGCGAGTCATCCAGCGCGGGCAGGTGATGCGGATGAATGGGGGTTGCAGAAAGATCATGGAAGCATCGATCGCAAGATCCAAGATCCTCAACAACGGCAGCACCCTGCAGTGGCTGATGCTGTACCTGCTTCTTTTGCTTCCAAGAGCTGTTCGTTTTTGGCGTTCGCAGGATGAAGCAGGGTATAGAGTCGTGCACCAAGGGTGTTGCGATGGCTAGCACCCTTTGGACACATTGCATCAACATCGCCTGCAGCATCCTGACAGCAGATTGCCGTGGGTGGAGGCGAAGTTCGTTTTACATGCCCAGTCTGCCAGCATCGCATACACCAGAAACATCCATCTATTGGAGTACCTTTGCGAAAAGATTTTCAACGTCACCAGACGTCGCAGTCAAAGGCAAGAAGGCATGGCTTCCATGTGCGGCGCATTCCGCTCACAACGGTCAAGTTGCGATGTTGGCGTTGCCAGCGTTTGGCCATCTTTGGTGCGCTTGCTTTTTGTATCACGTTGGGTGTTGAAACAGCTAAGAGCGTCAGGCGAATTTAAAATAGCACACGGTCCATAACGGGACGCTCCCGTGACGTCGATCAGCCCTATACCAGCAACGGCAGCAAATATGCGAAAGCTTATTTGCGTTTGGAAGCGTTCTTGACAACGAACAGGAACTTTGCTATATGCAAAACCGCATTATCATGCAGAAATACCTCCATCCGCAGACTGCCCAATCGCATCCTATGTCGAGAGTTTTCCTCGCATTGCTTGCGATGAAGTCATTCCGCCTTTTCGAGACAGCCGTTTTCTTGTCAGCTCAACCTCCTACACTGACAGCTCGGAGACGGACGTCACTATGGCCAATGATTCACAGCAGAGTTCACAGCGTACCGAGGCACGGCAGGCACGTTGCGGACACACTAGGAACATCCTCGCGTGGGGCACTGCCCTGTAGCAAGATCAGCCGGGGTGACTAAAAAGTAAAGTCCAAGCGCATGAATGATGATAGTGCTTTTTCGGCAGTCGGATCACCTGAAGGTCCTGAGTGGTTGACCGTACAGGTTGTTCGAGTCGAGGAGGCTCGAAGTGGGACTGGTATTCCTCCGTACCCCATCTCCACCATGACTCTCATGAGAACTCAACCTACTTGGCAGTACTTGGTAGCAGTCGCATGACTGGGGCTTGTTGTCCTTGCAATACACCGATGCAGAGTTGGCCAATCC
Organism: Alternaria arbusti; assembly: GCF_024043155.1. Taxonomy (NCBI): domain Eukaryota; kingdom Fungi; phylum Ascomycota; class Dothideomycetes; order Pleosporales; family Pleosporaceae; genus Alternaria; species Alternaria arbusti. The sequence continues at coordinate 15,758 of NW_026249964.1, forward strand.
AGTGTCGAGTCGACGAACACCTTCCTCGGCTGCGATCTTAGTTACCGGTTGTTTCCACTTCATCGATGAGCCCACTGATACCTTGGCGGTGCCTGGCACTATGCCCTGTCTTCTCGACTTGATCGTCGTCATGGGTAGATTGAGCTTGGCCATATGCCTGGCCGAACATCTTGGGATTATAAGAAGGTAGGACGCCGGCTTCAGTTGGAGATCATCATCAGTCAACACTGTCATCAACACTACAGTTCACAGGCCCGGTGCTTACATTCGCTCCTACTTTTTTCGCTTCTTCTCTATCTTCTTGTCAATAGCAGATTCAACTTTCATCCCACTTCCCCCTATCCATCCACCAGTCAACACCATGTACGCCAAATCCGTCCTCATCGCCGCCCTTGCCGGCTTCGCTTCCGCCAGCCCCATCGAAGTCGAGAGCCGCCAGCTCTTTGGTGGTGGAATCGGCGGCACAGGATCCAGCTCGAGCGAGTTCAGCCGCGGCGGCTGCAAAGACGTCCTCTTCGCCTTTGCCCGTGGCTCCACGGAGATCGGCAACATGGGAACAGTCGTCGGACCGCCCACCTCGAACGGCCTCAAGAAAGAATTCGGAGCCGACGCCGTCGCGACCGAGGGAATCCCCTACGCCGCCTCCATCGGCACCAACGTCCTCCCCGGCGGCACCGACACACGCTCCAAGAACATGATGGCCGACACCCTCAACAGCATGGCGCAGAAATGCCCCGACTCCGTCATCGTCGCTTCAGGCTACTCCCAAGGCGCAGCCGTCTGCCACCGCGCCATCGAAGGCCTCGACCCCGCCGTCATGCAGCAAATCGCCGGTGTCGTCACTTACGGCGACACCCAGAAGCTGCAGGACAGGGACCAGATCCCTAACTTCCCCAAGGAGAAGGTCAAGATCATTTGCCAGCCTGGCGATGCTGTTTGCCTCGGTACGCTGAGCGTGCTGCCTGCGCACTTGACATATGGTGTCCGCGCGGATGAGGGCGTGGCTTTCCTTGTGCAGCAGATTAAGGGTGTGCAGGCGAAGATCAAGGCGAGGAACGCGAAGAGGGACGCTGTTGAGGTAGACGCTGAGACGCAGAGGCAGGCTGAAAAGATGGACGCTGAGATGCAGGAGGCGATTAAGCAGGCTGCCCAGGAGATCGAGGCTTAAGAGTTGATGAGGAGATTGACTTGATGGGATTTGGGGCTGGATACATGTGTGGCTGGATCACTTGGGGGATTTTTTATGACCTTCTTTACTTTCTTTTATCTTTTCTTCTTGGATTGTAGTGTTATCTTACGAATTTGATTGGATTGGGCCCAGATATATTGGACATCTTGCGTTTGTGCTGAGTGACGTCTTTGTGCAATTGGCGATAAGAGAGCGCATCATACCTAGGTAGCGATGGGTCATACCAGACCTAAACACATTCTTGGTGACACACCCACATTTGCGTGTATACCCACCTGATTAAATACCATAATGAATATTAGCAATCCGAAGAAACCGGAAGATGGGAAGAAAATGAGTGTGAGTTGACTCTTACGGCTGATCGTCAACTAGACTGTGTCCCAGATAGGTAAGTTACGATAAGGTGTTGATTGTGGCACCGTCGCTTGCCCCGACTGCCCCGAATGCTCCCCGCTGACTGCCCCGCTTTGATAAATCGCCGCAACGACTCAGGCTTCAGCCACCATTCTGACGAGGAGGCGACACAAGCGACAACTCTTGATGCGTGGAAGTTTCATTGCGTCTTTTTCCCTTTCAGAATTCTCTTTACCATGAGTTTGTCAAACTTCCAGCATGAGAAGCTCACGGTACAAAGATGACATCAATACCGAGCGCATATCATACTACGAGCCTAAAGGCACACGAACATACATGTTCAACCCTATCATCCCAAAGACGAGAGAATATATGTGTTAAGGCAACGTCCAGTGTACTATCAAACCAAATTGCTGCCGACAACTGACGCCCCGCCGCCCAGTCGTAGAATTCCATGGTCACGCCGTACGACGCGCATACTAGCCTTGTACACGTGTACAAGATGCAGACAAAGGTACGGGATTAAGGAGTGCCCTGATGCTAGTCGTAACCATAGATTGAGCATATCCTCCGGCCATTCACATCAAGCCCCGTTACACCATCACGCAGTGAGCCAGAAGCGGCCTCCAACGGCGCCGGCAGAAGACGCAAATCGCCAATCACCATGTTACGCAGCATACCAAGAAGAGCCGAAGCGAGACTAGGTAGTCTGCCACCATGGTGGAGTTACGCAGTAGCTCGCAGACGATCATTCGCTGGGAGAGTAGCTGCGAGGACCATTCGAGCACATACACTCTCCTACCTCTACCATATCAAGACGAACTACTACACTACTTACCAACGCGAAATACTTTAAACATCGTCTCTCTGACAATACCAAACACGACACGCCCACCATGCCCTCCCCACCACCCACGCCCGAAGAAGCCCAGCGCCGCCAAACCGAAGCGCGCGCAGCCGTCACCGCATCCCTTGCCAGCGTCGGCGCATCCGTCGACAACGAGATGCGCACGCGCACCGCCGACCTGCACGCCAACTCTGCGGCAATCGCAAAGCAGGAAAAGGAGCTAGCGAAGCAGACGGCGGCGCTGGCGAAACAGACTGCCGAGTGGGATAAACTGCTTCAGGGCGGCACGAAGAAGTTGAATGAGGTGGGGGATATTCAGAACTGGGCGGAGATGATTGAGAGGGATTTGCTGGTGTTGGAGGAGACGGTTAGGTTGGTGGATGGGAAGGGGAGGGAGAGGGAGGAGTCGGCGAGTGGGACGGGGGGTTGGTAGATGATACCAAGACATGGTATGGAACTTGTGGCGACGGTCGTGTTATGATTGATGAAGCGCTGTTGAGTAATATATAACATTGTTATCACGTCTCCGGATTGCATACCCAGGTAGGCGCTGCCTTGCGGTGGTGAGATAGTGACATGTCTGCTATCGGATATTATATGGGACGACGGATGTCAGTGTATTCGATCATCGATAGACCCACGAATGTCCCAACAGGCCCCGCGCAACCGCGAGCGTGATTCTGTCTCGTCACCGTCTGCAGAGAGAGTGACGACAGCGCGTCGCTTTCGTGACGCTCTAAGCTTGGATCAGCGGGCACGGACCACGTCTCCATGATTGCGGAAACTGCTACTTGCGGTGCTCGTAGCTGGAGCTCCAACAACACCTTCACCTCACCCACCACCCGCCTGCCGACACAGAGGCTCCCGCTATTTCACGGCTGGCACCTGCACCCTGCCACAACGCCCCCAGCTAGCTGCCCAAGATCCACGCCTGCACCGTGGAATCTACCAGCAACCCACCACCCACGCCTCTCCGCCGCCAACCCGCCCGCTTATAGCCATCGCAACATTTCGCGGCGACCGCTTTTGTGTGCAGACCCACCGACGACATACATCATCACGACCCCGCTTTTCGCTCCACTAAAGCCGCAGCCACTTTGGGTTTCTGCGCTTCCGGTAAAGGCAATCGCAGCCTGCCTCTAGACATCCTCTCACGCCACGGACACGGCGCCGTGCTATCCGACCGCCTACACGCAACCACTGCTCGCTAGACATCGGCTTCATAGAGCTTGCATGTGAGCAAGCTTCGTCTTCCGAGCGCCCGGCGCAAACATGAAGATCAAGAAACAGGCTACATCGCGACATGAGTCGACTCTGGTAAGCTGCAGCTCCCCGCGCTCCCCGCCCTCGCCACTGCTAACACAGCGCGTAGTCGCCGATGATAGCAGACTTTGTGAAGGCGACCGAGTCAATACCGCTGTTCCAGCTGCCCGCACATCTCGCCTCGTTCCCCAGGCACTGGCCCTTTCCCCGCGGTGACGCATACCACTGGATCCCCGCCCTGAACCGCTTCGACCACATCCTCGAGCTCTTCAACAAGGAATATGGCCTGGTAGACGGTCCCCAGACACAGGCCTTCCAGCGCCGGCTGCTGCTCAAGGGCGATGCCGAGGAAGGAAGCACCAGCTCCGAGCAAACCACGACCGATGCCGTCCTGGATACCCTGCACGTATCCCGGGATGGCGATCGCGAGCTGGTCGAGCAGATCCTCAACTTCACGCGGATGCTCTTGGAGAACTGCGGGAACCGTAGTCTGTATTCCAGCAGTGAGCGCCTGGACAAGCTGCTAAACACGACCTCCACATCCCTCCTCAAGGCCACGCTTCGTCTAGGCCATCGCCTCGCTCAGCGCTATGCTGCTGCACGCATGCGCTTGGCCCCGGCCACCCTGCACCCGTCCCTTCTCTCCAGCCACTACAACATCAACCTCGACAAGGTCCAGAAGCTGGCTAGCCCATTCGCGAAGGGCCCCGCGACAACCGTCCCTGTCTTTGGCACTCCAGCAGGTAAGGGCAAGGACCGCGCTGGCAGCACTGATAAGGTCAGTCCGTCCGACCTAGTCGCTCTGTACTCTCTGTCCGAGTCATCGATGAAGCAGGAGTTCGGAGGCGTCCTCATCTCGTACTATGAGCCCACCCCCTCGTCCGAAGCAGAGAGCGGCAAGCAGGCATCTACAGAGGCACCCGCGCCCACCACGCCGACTCCCGTACGGAGGACGTCCAGCATGGGACCCAACCGAACACCGAGACAGCCCCAGCCTGCACCCGCTACCGATTCGCCGAGCACACCTGCCTTCACTCCCGGACAACCCAGTAATACAACGAACGGGCCCAAGACTTTCCAGCTGTCAGCGGACAAGGTACACAAGACCGACATACACGACCTCATAAAGGAAGGACTCGCAAGTCTACCGGAGACGGTGCACTACGAATTCCTGCACAAGCTCCGCATCGCGAAGATGTTCAACGAGGGACGCACAGGGCGCGACAGTGCAGTTGCCATCCGTCTACTGTCCATTGCGAACATCGGTTACGTACACGTCGAAAAGGAGTTCATGGCCAAGCTGGGTCAGCAAGATGCAGACGAACCACGCCGGTTGCAACTTGCCTACCAACTCTCTGAGCTCGTCCATCCGCCTGGAAACGGCGAGACTGGCATTTCGATGGAGCTGCAGACATATACCATGAGCGCGCTCGAGGCTCTTGCAAAGCACAAGTCTAAAGCGGCTGATGTTTGCACCGCTCTTAGTGTCAACGTCAATCACGGTGTGTTGTTCTACGTTGTGCGCAAGCTGGTCGCTGGCCTTGGCGAGGAAACTGGTAACCCGGATGATATCGAGGAGGACGAGTGGCGCGACGCTTTGTTCTCTCTGCTGAACACTCTGCCGACGTCTCAAACACGCACTGGTGAGCAGATGGTGGCTGCTGGGCTCCTGGAAATTCTTGTCGATGTCCTCAAGCTGCGTACAGCAAAGGCAGAGCGCAACCACCCCAAGATTCTCAACTTCCTTGATACCTTTGTGTACAACCTGCGAGACGCCTTCTCAGCCCTCGTGGCCGCGAAGGGGCTCGAAATCATTGCTGATCTGATGCAATACGAGGTCGACACCTCCAAGAAGCTCGCAGAGGAGGACAAGGGCATGCCCAAGGAGTACAAGACTCAGCTTACTGATTATCAAATTCCGTTCTATCACCAGCAGAGTCTACGCTGGCTTTTCAAGTTCCTCAACCACATGATGTCGCATACAGGCGGAAACTTCGATCGTTTGATGCGAAACTTGCTTGACTCACAACAGCTGCTCAGCAGCTTGCGCACTGTGCTATCAAACGCCAAGACGTTCGGCTCAACTGTTTGGAGCATGGCTGTCACGATCCTTACCAGCTTCATCAACAATGAACCCACTAGCTACCAAGTCATCGCCGAGGCAGGTCTGAGCGATGCGTTCTTGGAGACAGTCGCGGGAGAGCCTGCTTCAGAATCGACGGCTGCAGCCAACAATGACCCCAGTGCTTCAACACCAACGACATACGCTCCTAGGGAGGGCGGAAAGCCACTTGCCGAGGGTATCTTGCCTGTAGCTGAAGCCATCTCGACCCTGCCCCCGGCTTTCGACGGTATCTGCTTGGCTGAAGCTGGTATGAAGCTGTTCCAGTCATCGACCGCCCTCCAGCGATTCTTCGAGATCTTCGAGAGCCCTGCTCACATCAAAGCTCTTGACGCTGATACGGAGATGCCTACCCTGATCGGAAACTCTTTCGATGAGCTAGTGCGCCATCACCCGCCTCTCAAGGCACGCGTTCTTGCCTGTCTAAGCGAGCTGATCGCGCGTGTGGTCCAACTTTGCGCCGACAAGGCCGAGAAGGAAGGTGTAGGAGCCAAGCTTTGGACTGAGGATGCTGCTGGAAAGCTCACCGTGGCAGGCGGCCGCCAAGCGCTTTCTGCATCAGGCTCGCAGCAAAGTACAGCTCAAGCATCAGGGACCACAAGCACTGATGTGGAGATGAAAGATGCTGATGAGACTGCTAATGAACCAGTCGATTACAGTCAAATCACCGAGACTGAGGACAGCACCAAGGGCCCTACCACCGGTCAGTACATCCGCGTACTCTGTCGTTTTCTCTCTGGGTTCTTCTCAAACCACGCCATGTGCGCTGCGTACGTCGAGCTTGATGGTGTAGATTCTATCCTTGACATTTCAAGTCTCGCTTGCTTAGACCCAAAAGCAAGCGAGTATCGCAGCATGTGCGAGCAATTTGGCCATGTCGTCCAGGTACTCGTTGAGCAGAAGCCCCATATTGCTGTGCCTTCTCTGATCAAGCGGACACAAGTGGCATTGGAGCGCCTGCAACCACTCCTCGATCACACCGGCAAGCAAGCCTTCTTCGCACCTTTCACAAGCACTGGCACTTCCCAGAGTCCAGAGCACATGCAGCAAGGTACACAATACGTCAAAGCACTAGTGTCGGCCCATACCCTCGTCGGAGCCATGACCTTGACCTTCCAGAGCCAGATGTACACCACCCGTTCCTCTCATAATGTATCCAGTCAAGTCAATCTTGCGGACATGTACGCACGTCTTGTGGACAGTCTCGGAAAGCTGCATCGAAGCTGTGTTTGGGAAGAGCTTTTGCTCCAGCGCAACATGCCCACAGAATGGGAGAAGGAGACGCGGATCACCAGTTCTGGTTTCGGCAACGATGAAGCCGACAACGTGTTCCGCCTTGGAAACAGTGCGACCGAACCACCTGCCAACGGAGACGCTGCTGCCTCTGGCTCAGCTTCTGAGATCACGGCTCCAAGCCAGAACAGTGCACAATTCAAGAACACGCAAACTCTCCGCAATTTGCTTAGTAGGATACCGATGGAAGTCGCACCGTTCTTCCAGTCGCTTGGCAAACTACTCTTATTCCGCCGCAGTCTTGAGGCTTACCAGAGGCAATGTGCAACGGTCGTGTCAGACCAGCTTGCCCAGGCAGTCATTGACCAGCTCGAGTACGAAGGTCCCAAGGAATCAGAGATCATTGAGGACCGCTATGCGTACTGGATCATCATTCTTACTTCGCTGTCACAGCTTATCGTGGAGGTAAACCTCGATCGATCGCAAGCGTTGACGCTGTTGCTTGTGTCCTTCCGCAACCTCGGTGGATTCGATGTTCTGGCGAACATCCTCAACCAGTTCTACGAATCGGCGCTTGAGATCACCCAGAAGCAGGCAGATGATACTAGTGAGGAGTCAAAGCGAGTGCTCAACCTCTCTCTCGGAGGCATCAAGATCATTCTGGCCTTCTTCTCCCAGATCATCAACTTCAAAGTCATCTCAGAGTCGCCACAGACGTCATCGATGCAAACCCGGCCGGATCGCGATCGGGAGCGGGCTGATCACTTCTTGACTGCTCAGTTTCTTGTTGAGATACGCTACGCCGTTATTGTGCCTGTGGAAAAGATCTGGAATTCTGATCTCATGGATAAGGCTACTACGTCGTTGGTGAAGACATCTGTCAACATACTGAAATCTGTTCTCGAGTGCGAAGGTGAGCATGGAGCTTACAAGAGCATCGACAAGATTCCAAAGCGTAGCAAGCCCATAATCAAGCCTTGGACTGCCCGAAACGGAGACCACTTGCCGCGCTTGAAAGACAAGGGATACGAGGAGAGCCTTGCTGAAGAAGCCTTGTATCGATGCTGCGACAACTTCAACATGGCGGAGGAGTATTGCAAGAACCAAATCCGTCCAAGTGCGTCAAGAAATCCTATACCACAGTATGAGATCCAAGCGCGAGGCCCGCCATCCGCTTCACCAAGTCGAGCTGAAGTGGTGGTTCCCGAGCACCCAGACGACGCTAGCATGACAGGGAGCGAAGTAACGCGGGATGAAGATGGTTCTGAGCACCCGGAGACACAGTCTGTCCATATGGAAGACGCCGACGCTTCGACTGCAGAACCAGATGCGCCTACGTCTACTACACCTGTACCAGGTGATCAGTCAAGTCAAGCATCCGCGCCCCAGGACGCTCTCGCTTATCAGAAGCGGATGGCTAACGGCAATTCGACCCAGCTCGTTGCCATAGACCAGCTAGATGAGCAGCGAGCCAAGCTCCGCCAGAACCTCGTTGATCGATGTCTCGACATGCTCAACTCGCACGATGATGTCACCTTTGAGCTGGCAGATCTCATTATTGCCGCTGTTTCAAAAGCGCCCGACCCACCCGAGATGCGTGCCGAGATCGGTATGATGCTTGTGCAGTCTCTCATGTCGCTGCAGAGTGAAGATGACTTCCGAACCCAGAGCAAGAAGATAGCAGCTTCGGCCCATCTCCTAGCGTTGGTGCTTCAAGAAAAGGATTTTTACGACGTTATCGTTGAACAGCTGAAGGAACACTTCACTACCTTGTTGGGCTTCATCAAAATCTTCCCAGATCAGTCTCCAGAGGATTCATCACCTTGGATTGGTCAGGTCTTGCTTATCGTCGAACGACTACTGGCTGAAGATCAACTTCCGCATCAAGTCCAATGGACTCCGCCGACAGAAGAGTCCCAGGAAGAGACCACAGTCGACGATCTACCGCAACCTATCGTCAGTATCGAGGAGAAGGATCTGCTTTTCAACGCAATCATCGAGATGTTGCCTCGCATCGGCAAAGATGAGTCGCTGGCTCTGTCTGTGACACGAGTACTAGCCATGCTTACTCGTACGCGTAAGATTGCCACGCGTCTTGCGGAGAAGCGCAACGTTCAACGTCTGTTCCTCATGGTAAAGCAGCTTGCTGGTATCACCAATGAGGGCCTTCGAAGCGCTTTCATGATTGTGCTTCGTCACATGATTGAAGATGACGAGATGATTCGACAGATTATGCGTACCGAGATCCAGCAGATGTTTGAGTCGCGCGACCGAAGGCAGACAGACACTACTGGCTACACTCGCCAGATGTACGCGCTAGCCATCCGTGCGCCGGAGATCTTCGTTGAAGTCACCAACGAGAAGCTTCAACTCAAAGGGTTTGATCCTAATCAGCGACCGCAGACTCTTATTCTTAAGAAGACCGGTCCACCTCCGACTGGGCCAACCGAGCCAACAAGTGTCGTTGAGTCTTCAGAGGTTACTGCTGAGGCCGATAAACCCAAGGAGTCTAGCGAAGCGCCTAAGCAGCCGTTCCTTGAGCGAACAAAGACTTCAGATCTCAAGGTGCCTGTAGTTGAGAACCCCGATGGTGTTATCCATTACCTTCTCTGCGAGTTGCTAGCCTACAAGGAGGCTGAAGATAAGCCTGAACCTGCTAAGCCTACCGAGAAGCTCGCAGAGAAGCCCGCAGAGGGTGCAACTGAAGGACAGGCAAGCAAAGAGTCGAGCTCGGACGCCGCCACTGCGACCCCAGCTGCCGCACCTACAGAGTCTGCTAAGCCCGAGAAGCCTGTGTTCAAGGCTGAAGCACACCCAATTTACATCTACCGCTGCTTCATCTTGAAGTGTCTCGCTGAGCTTCTGCAGAGCTACAACCGCACGAAGATTGAGTTCATCAACTTCTCCAGAAAGGCAGACCCTTACACTGTGACACCATCAAAGCCTCGATCCGGTGTCCTGAACTACCTTCTCAACAACGTGGTGCCCATTGGTAGCTTGAGCCATGAAGGCGACCTCGCTTTCAAGAAGAAGCTGGCGACATCAAACTGCGCCATCGACGTCATCGTTTCACTGTGCAACAAAACGGGAGAGTTCGTTCTGCCGAAAACTGACGTACCAGTGTCGCCATACACAGAAACTGAGCCAGACCTGCTTTTCGTACGCAAGTTCGTCCTTGAGCATGCTCTGAAGGCGTTCAAGGATGCCAACGCTTCGGATGAACCACTCGACATGAAGTACTCTCGTCTGTTGAGCATCGCCGACATCTTTAGTAGGATGGTGTCGCAGCGTCCCAATGGAGAGATGCTTACTCAGAACGCCGATCTGACACCCAACCTGAAGCAGATGGCCAAGATTATGTACGAGAAGAACTTTGTCACCATCCTGACAACAGCGATTTCGGACATTGATCTCAACTTCCCAAATGCTAAGCGAGTGGTTAAGTACATTCTCAAGCCTTTGAAGTGGCTTTGCTACGTAGCCATGGATCTGAGCATGCACTATGATACTGGTTCAGCCCCAGACTCCGCCGACGAGTACGAGATCTCGACAGCATCCGACGACGATCTCGTTGATAACACACGCGAAGAGACGCCTGATCTGTTCCGCAACTCGACGCTCGGCATGTTCGAAACTGGTGACTCGGAATCGGACGAAGACTCTGAAGACGATGAGGGCGAGGAAATGATGTACGACGATCCTTATGCGGATGATATGGAGTACGACGAGGCTGATATCGGTGACGACGATGTTGTTTCCGATGACGATGAGGAGATCCTTGGGGAGATGGGTATGGACATTGACGGTATGGGTCCTATCGAAGGTCTCCCCGGCGACATCGATGTCGAGATCGAGGTTGACGACGATGGCAACCAAATGGGCTCCGATTCTGACGACAATTCTGATGATGATTCAGAAGACGATGAGGATGACGACGAAGATGACATGGATGACATGGACGATGGAGGTGATGACGATATGGACGACATGGATGAGGCCATGGATGCTATGGAGGAAGTCACTGGTGATGACGAAAACGCCAGTCTCGCTGAAGATCAAGAAGATGACTGGAGCGATGACCAGGACGACTTCCCAGGTGGTCCCAACGGCGAAGGCAACATGGGCCCTGGCGCGCTCGGCTTTGTCCTTGATCCTCCTCAGCTTCTTGAACAAATGCGTCAACAAGGTGGAGATCTCGAAGACTTCTTAGATGACGAGATGGCGGAAGAAGGTCCGTTACTTCATAGGATAGAACGCTTGTCACGGTCGCTAACCCAACTAGATATGGACGAGGAAGAAGAGGAGTACGATGAAGAAATTCACTACGATCCTGGAATGGAGGATGAAGACGATGCTATGCCCGAGATGGGTTGGGGAGGTAGCTGGGAAGACGCTCAAGCCCCTGCTGTTCGACATACCCACCGCCTCAGCCCATGGATGTTCCCCGCAGGGCCAGGCGATCGCATTCTTGTACCAGCTTACCGTTCGCATCGCCCAGGTGCGGGTCCTCGTGTTACTGACGACGGTATCAACCCCTTGCTTCAGCGAGGTGGTCGCTCTGCTGGACGAGATGGTCTACCGCGCAACGAAGGCCAGAGCGACTGGGTTCATGCTATTGAAGGCCGTGGTCCCCGCGTTTTCAGCCAATCTGACAGCCCAGTCTCGTTCATCAGCAATCTTTTGAATGCTATGAGCTCTACTACTGGCCCGACAATACACCAGCACGGAGGCGCATTGCACCTTTCTTTCGCCAATCCCATGGGTATGCCACCCTTCGATAGCGGGATGCGACGCGATATTGCTCGCATGCGAGAGTCGTACACATCACGCACTGCTCGCGAAGACCCACATTCTGCGGTATCATTCGTCAAGGCGTACACCAGCCAGCGCTGGCAGGAAGAAGCCCGGATCCTATTTGGTCCTGGCGCGATAGAGAAGAGCCAGCGAGTGGTCAACTCCATTCTGAAGGTCATGGTTCCTCCTGCCATGGAAGCGGCGAAGAAGCGACTGGAGGAACGTCAGGCTGAGGTCGCACGCAAACTCAAGGAAGAGCAGGAACAGAAAGAGCAGAAGGAGCGTGAAGAGCGTGAGAAGCGCGAAGCACAAGAGAAGGAGGATCGTGAGCGACAGGAACGTGAAGCTGCTGAGGCTGCGAGCCGAGCTCAAGAGGAACCCGCAGAAAGCGAGCCAAAGACTGAGGCCGAAACTGCACCTGAAGCGCAAGCCATGGAGGGCGTTGAGATCGGAGAGTCCTCGTCAGCGCCCGCTGACGCCTCCGCTGCGGCTGAGCCCGCGCCTGCGGAACCTGCTGCGCCTCCAGCACCGCGAGTCACAACAACGATTAGAGGTCATGAGTATGACATTACGGATTTGGGCATCGACACCGAGTATCTAGACGCTCTTCCCGAGGATCTGCGCGAGGAAGTCTTGATGCAGCAGGTAGCTGAACGTAGAGCCGAACAACGGGCTCAAGCGCGACGACAAGAGCAGCAACAATCGCAAGCCCCGGCACAAGCACAAGCTCCGGCGGCGCCCGAGGAGGCAGGTCCAGCAGGTGAGGCACCTACAGACATCAACCCAGACTTTTTGGCTGCTCTTCCTCCAGAGATCCGAGATGAGTTGCTTGCACAGGAGGCGCAAGAGCGTCGACGCCGAGAGCGGGAAGAGCGCCGCCGTCGCGACCAAAGCAGTGCTGGCGCCGCCCCTCCACAGGCAGAAGATATGGATCCTGCAAGCTTCTTCGCATCGCTGGACCCCAATCTGCGAGCTGCTGTACTTATGGATACCGATGAGAGCATTCTGCGCCAACTTCCACCTGACATGTCTGCGGAAGCTCGAGCAATGGGAGGTGATCGCCGGTTACACCAGTTCAACGACTTCGGCTATAGACGTGATCGCCGCGCGCAGCCAGACGACCCTTCACAGAAGAAGAAGACGCGTCCTTGCGTTCAAATGCTTGACAAGGCAGGCGTTGCCACGCTCCTAAGGCTCATGTTCATCCCACAACAGGGCAGCGCCAAGGGTAGCCTGAGCTCCATCCTTCGCTATGTCTGCGAGAACCGTCAAAACCGCGCCGAGGTCATTAGCATCCTGCTCTCCATTCTTCAAGACGGTAGCGCCGATGTGAATGCAGTTGAAAAGAGCTTTGCTCAGTTGTCTATCCGAGCAAAGCAGCCTCAGCAGCCAGCAGACAAGACTCCGAAGATCTCCCGCAAGAATGGTGCTCTATCGATCAACGCCGATGTCTCTCCACTCATGGTCGTTCAGCAATGTCTCAACACACTTACCCAGCTGACTGAGAAAAACCCTGCCGTATGGCAGTTCTTCCTGACCGAGCACGAGACTGGCGTCGGTTTCAAGAATCGTGCCAACCGCAAGGGCAAGGCGAAGGAAAGCAAGGCGAATAAGTACCCAGTCAATGCGCTCCTCACCTTGCTGGACCGTAAGCTTATCGTTGAGAGTTCTACCATCATGGAGCAATTGACGTCACTGCTCAAGGTCATCACAGCACCACTTCAAGTCCTCAAGAAGGAGAAGGAGAAGGCTGCTGAAGACGCAAAGAAGGAGGCAGAGGCCTCTGCGGAGGGTCAGACTACTGACAATGAGCCTGCTGATACCACAACCACGGAAGCACGCCCAGATGGTCAAGATACGGAGATGACGACTGCTCCCGGGAACGCTGCTCAGCCAGATAGCGCTACTGAGGGTGAGGGCAGTACTTCCAAGCCTGACGAGTCAAAGGCCGAAGAGGACAAGAAGAAGCACCGTACACTCACACCACCCGATGTACCTGAAGCCAACCTTCGACTCGTCGCTAAGATTTTGGCTGCTCGGGAGTGCAACAGCAAGGTCTTCCAGGAGACTTTGTCGGTTATCAGCAACCTCTCGCCCATCCCAGGTGCCAAAGAGATCTTCGGTCAAGAATTGCTTGGTATTGCCAAGGATCTTGCTAGCTCAACACTTCAGGATCTTGCAAGCTTGACGGTTCAAGTTTCAAAGGCAAGTTCGCCTACTGACGTCCAAGGCATCGCTCTTGCCAAGTTCTCCCCAGCAAGCTCCGACCAAACCAAGCTGCTGAGGGCCTTGACGGCGCTCGACTACCTCTTCGACCCGTCGCGCGATAGCAAGGACAAGCCTGAGGCCGCTGCAGAGGCACTTGAGCCCGCTCAGAAGGAAGACATCCTCTTGACCCTATACGAGGATTCTGCTTTCGCGCCACTATGGGAAAAGCTCAGCGAATGTCTCACTGTCATCCGCCAGCGCGGCAACATGCTCAACATTGCTACTACGCTGCTTCCGCTGATTGAGAGTCTGATGGTTGTTTGCAAGAACACCACACTCAAGGACATGCCTCTGTCCAAGATGCTTCCCAAGGAGTTCGCTTTGTCTAGTCCGCCACCTGAGAGCAGGATGGAGAACCTGTTCTTCAACTTCACTGAAGAGCACCGCAAGATTCTCAACGATCTTGTACGCCAGAACCCCAAGTTGATGAGCGGAACTTTCTCCCTACTTGTGAAAAATTCCAAGGTGCTAGAGTTCGACAACAAGCGCAACTACTTCAACCGAAAGCTTCATTCGCGAGGTGGCGACCGACAACAACACCAGCCTCTCCAGCTCTCTGTTCGTCGAGACCAAGTCTTCCTAGACTCTTTCAAGTCGCTGTACTTCAAGTCTGCCGATGAGATGAAGTTCGGCAAGCTCAGCATCCGCTTCCACGGTGAGGAAGGTGTTGACGCTGGTGGTGTTACCCGCGAGTGGTTCCAGTCCATCTCACGACAGATGTTCAACGCCGACTACGCTCTCTTTGTACCTGTCGCTTCCGACCGCACGACATTCCACCCCAATCGCCTTAGTTCGATCAACCCTGAGCATCTGATGTTCTTCAAATTCATTGGTCGCATCATTGGCAAAGCACTTTACGAAGGCCGCGTCCTCGACTGCCATTTCAGCCGAGCGGTCTACAAGCAGATCATGGGCAAGCAGGTCAGTCTCAAGGATATGGAGACGCTTGACCTTGAGTACTACAAGTCCTTGGAATGGATGATTCACAACGAGATCACGGATATTATAACGGAAACCTTCTCAGTTGAGGTCGAAGCCTTTGGAGAGATGCAAACCGTCGACCTCATCGAAAACGGCCGTAACATTCCCGTTACCGAAGATAACAAGCACGAGTACGTCCGCCTCATCACTGAACACCGTCTTGTAGGCGCCGTCCAAGAGCAGCTCGAGAACTTCCTCAAGGGCTTCCACGATATCGTTCCGGCGGAGCTCGTCTCCATCTTTAGCGAACAGGAGCTCGAACTTCTCATTTCCGGTCTGCCTGACATCAATGTGGATGACTGGAAGAACAACACCGAGTACCACAACTACACAGCTGCCTCGCCACAGATCCAGTGGTTCTGGCGCGCTGTCCGAACGTTCGAGAAGGAAGAGCAAGCCAAGCTGCTTCAATTCGTCACTGGTACAAGTAAGGTGCCGCTCAATGGTTTCAAGGAGCTCGAGGGTATGAACGGCTTCTCCAAGTTCAACATCCACCGCGATTACGGCAGCAAGGATCGTCTGCCATCTAGCCATACTTGCTTCAACCGTAAGCTATACCCCCTACCCTTTGTCTCAACCCAATACTAACAAATCTGACAGAACTCGACCTCCCTGAGTACGAGACGTACGAAGATCTTCGCAAGGCCCTTTACACCGCCATGACAGCTGGTGGCGAGTACTTTGGCTTCGCCTAAACTTACCCCGCTCGCTGTCACAAACAACGAACGAACGGCCTCTTTACCTCACGAATATCGCTTTTTCGATGATTACATATTACGATCTTCTTTGCATTGCAGGCGCAGGAAGGGGCGTGTATGTGTGTACCGGGATATGAACTATACCCTTTCAGGTGAGGGGTGAAGGAATGAGCATTTGGTAGATGAGAAGAAGAGTAGTGATTGATGGTTTATGCCCTGGGCTCTTTTTTTCTTCTTTTTCTCTCTCTGTGTACGAATATCAGTTCAAAATTGGAGTGGAGGGAGTTTTTCACGAGTTTATGAGATGGAGATGTGATGATACAGGAATGCCTGGTCCAGCTGGCTGGTTTCGAACAGATGGGAAAGAGGATGATCTGGGAGTGCAGGCCCGGGTTGTCTCTCTAGACCTTGATGGGAGACTGGTTGGGTGGACTGGGTGAGAGGATTAGTGAGGTGTTAGATAGAAGTTATGAGTTTCTTTACTCGATATGCTTGTTCTTGAGTCTGTGAACGGCGTGAAGTTTGATGGATGTTTTGCGTGAGAGTTGCAGTAATAGTGTCGTCATATTCGCCTGGTATACTGAAGCGCATCGCTAGCTAGTGTACGCACTTTCCACGCATGTTCCTTTCAGTTCAAGTGTTGCGCTCATTACGTACCATGTCGAAAGTGCAATGGAGGGGCTTACCTGACCTGGGCAGTCAGGCACGGCTTACCCGATTAGGGCAACTATCGCATCCCACACATTGTGGGGGAAGGAGCACGAACAACATCACCTTCGTTCTTTATAATGTGCTTTCTGGACTAATTTCATCTCAAATATCACATTGACGTTACTACTACTAAGAATTCTACGAACTTGCATCAAACAGTAAGCTCAACCCTCCTCCCAGATGGGATGGAACCGAGGTGGCGGTCTCACAGCATTACTAACGCGCATCGTGAAATCAGTGTCTGGAACCCTCGTCCCCCTCACCGTCATCAAAGGCGCAGGCCATGAATTTATCCCCCTGCCAAAAGGCGACAACGCAACCGTCGCCGACTTCCACACGTAAGCCACCCCCTCTTGTCCCATCATCACCTTTTCCCTCTTTCCCCAGCAATCCAAGCCAGTCTGCAATGATCGCGATCCATCTCGTTCGAGGAGCATCTTTGCGTATAGAACAATTATGTATCGCGGGAATCGAGAGTGGCTCGTCGCTCTGCGTCGTCTCACTTCCTCCAAGGCCACGCTCCATCATCTAAACTCTATTCTAACTCACGCCAGCATCCGTACACAAACCCCCTCCTCACCCGCGCACCTAACATCCGGCTTCTACAAGATCGAAGCCGGGCCTTCGAAACCTGCCTCTTATGACTTTGAGGAGACGAAATATGTTCTGAGTGGTCAGATCGATGTGCTGGATGAGGCAACGGGCATTACGCATCATCTTGTTGCGGGCGATTTTGCATTTTTTCATGTAGGGTCCAAGGTGCAGTTTTCGACCAAGTCGAGCGGGATGGCGTTTTATGCTGTTACAAGGCCGGTTAGGGTGGCGCATCTGGGGTTGGTGGGCAGGGAGGAGAAGAGTAAGTTGTAGGGGGAGGATGGAGATGGGATTGTGGGTTTGAGGGGGGAAGCAAAAGGGAGGGGAGAAAGGTGCCAAACTGTGGTGTTATGAAAGGAAGAGGAAGGGGTTGGTTGGTGTGCAATGACGCGGCGAATGAGCGTTGCGACACAAAGTCGCTGCAACAGAGACGCTTCTTCAGCGACTCTTACGGGTTCGAAATCTACTTGATGCAAAAAGAAGACTTGATGAACGATGCTACGTCGAGGAAAAACATCTCTGAATGTGGTGCGATAGTTGATATCTGTGCGGCGAAGTCTTTCTTTGTGCGACAATACCTAGATACAGCCGCGTACACATGCTGCTGTTTGCAGCGTCGTAATGATAGAACGCCGCCATCTTTGAAGTCAGTAGAATTGCGTCGCAAGACACGAATGAAACCATCGCGTTCCAGGTCAAAGTCCGCGATAGAGGTGATGAGTTGAGTTCTAACCACCAAGATCACCACGAAAAAGAAGAGAGCAAAGCAAAATATCACTCTTGGGATCCCGCCCAGAGTGGATCTATGTACACCACGAGTATTGTATTATGCAAGCTCTGTTTTAGGTAGCCAAGGCCATGGTATGGGATTTCCAGGTGCCCGAGTCAAGGCACACTCCACTGAAGCTTCTCGACCGGGTACACCGCCTGCACATGAAGTTCACGATGCTTGATATGGATTCGTCGGATGGAGACTGGTTTAGCTAATGGCTTTAACTGGTTCTTGCGGTAGCGTATTGGATCGGAGCTCTAGAATGTCGGAGGGAGTCGAATGGTCCGATGTTGGCGCTTTGGTGGTGGATTTAGCGATGTGGTCCACCTCCGACTTTCAGATCAATGCTGAACTGGTTTGGTGCCTGGTCGCAGCTATTGATATCGCCTTCAGCGCTAAACCTGAGGGACAACAGTAACGCTCAAGATGCGACATCAGCGACAACACAGTCGGAGCGATAAGAACTGCTAAGCATCTTCTCTCCCGGATGCTTGAGCAGTGATGTCTGCGCCGCCGGTTCTGCCCGAAGCAGCCCCCAACCCGCCATGCGAGAGCCATGCGAGGACCCCGGGTTCCACCCACCTACCCAACAACACGGGCTGGAGTACCGGGGGAAGACGAGGCTGGAGCGGAACAAGTCGGACGGCGTACTTTAGTAAGGTATGCGCCCTCTGCACTCCCCTCCCGGCTCGTCCCAAACAGGCATGGGCGCCGAAGTAAAGTGTTTTCTCCGATGGTGAGGGGATATGCATGCATGGCCTTCACACCAACCCGCCCCTCTCCCCATGCTCCGATTCCGATGCACGCATGGACTTTCTGATCTTGGGGGGATTGCTATTCGCGCCGTTTCCTGACACATCACGAGGGCGTTCGACGTCATTGCGCGCGTTGTTTGTTGGCGTAGCGCGCAGAGTTTGGTATTGGTTGGGCCGTTCGAGATGCCTGGTACCTAGGTAGTTTGGGAACAGCGAGAACTGGTCGCGAACGTTACGCCAGGCGCCACTGCCGCATGTTCCGCGATGCTTATCTTCATGTCAAACTTGGCACCCTCAAATACCAGCGATAAAGACGTCTCGTTGTGGTATGCCAAAGTTCCTCGAGACGACTACACGCGCGACCTTCCACACCTGTCCGGAGAGTATCTCGGCAGGAATATTGGATCCAACCGCAGAGCCGCATGTGGGGCGCTAGAAGCTTCTTTGCAGCCAAGCTCCACCAAGGCGGTCGGTCCTTTGCTTGTTTATCTCCACCCGTCTATACTCTTCCTGGGCAGCCCATGATAAGTCTGCAACAACCGGCTTTGCGCTGGTGCTTACTACCCCGGCATTGCGATCCGCGCAAGGCAAATTTTTTGCCGCGTTCGTGCCATGGAGACTCCACGCGTACGTCACGTCACGTTGGTGGTGGGATGGAGAGCGCCATGGGGAGGCTTCTCCATGGGCATGGGTCGTCTCCACTGGGGTTTATAAAGGGCGGAGATGCATCCGCTTGGGAGGGGGTTGTGAGATACCAGCCTTTTGCTGCAGCCTTTCTTCCTTTTTCTTCCTCCCTTCCTCACTGTTGATCTCTTGTTGATCACTGCCCATCATGGACGAGAAGGACACCAAGATGGTCGAGGAGACCTCGTCGCCGCAGCACACTCTGCAAACCGAAAAAGCCGACAAGATCCAGGTCGCACCTACACCGGACTACTCCGCACCCAAGGCAAAGACAGAACAACTCGAGGATGCGAGAGGATGGGAATCCGAGAACCTGATCCAGGATCTTGAGAAGGAGTTGGAGCAGGCCAACTACAAGAAGGGCTTCTTCGACATCGAGTTCAAGAACCCCAAGCATTTCACATGGATGATTGTCGCGTTCGCATCCATGGGTGGTCTGCTATCTGGCTTGGACCAGTCGCTCATCTCTGGTGCTAACCTCACACTGCCCGACGACCTCCACCTTACTGCCCAGCAAAACTCGCTCGTCAACTCTGGTATGCCGCTCGGAGCCGTCGCTGGTGCCTTCCTCATCTCGCCCTGCAACGAATACTTTGGTCGCCGCTGGGCTATCATCATCTCGTGTATCCTCTACACCATCGGTGGTGCGCTCGAAGCCGGATCCATGAACTACGGCATGATTGTCGCTGCCCGTGTCATCCTCGGTGCTGGTGTCGGTCTCGAAGGTGGTACCGTACCCGTCTACGTCGCCGAGACTGTCGAGAGCAGACTCCGTGGTAACCTCGTCTCCCTCTACCAGTTCAACATCGCCCTCGGAGAAGTTCTTGGCTACGCCGTCGCTGCCATGTTCATCACTGTACCTGGCAACTGGCGTTACATCCTCGGAAGCTCCCTCGTCTTCTCCACCATCATGGGTGTCGGTATCCTCTTCATGCCCGAATCCCCTCGATACCTTATGCACAAGGGCAAGCCTCTGGAGGCCTTTAAGGTCTGGAAGCGCATTCGCGGCACTGCTACCCATGAGGCTCGCGAGGAGTTCTTCGTCATGAAGGTTAGCACTGAGATGGAAGAGGCCGAGGTCGCTGCTGGACGCACCAACCGCTTCCCATGGATGGACTTCTTCACCAAGCCGCGTGCTCGCCGTGCCATCATCTACGCCAACATCATGATCTTCCTGGGTCAATTTACAGGCATCAACGCCATTATGTACTACATGTCCGTCCTGATGCACCAAGTCGGCTTCGACACCGTCACCGCCAACTACATGTCTCTTGTCGGAGGCGGCTCCCTCCTCCTCGGCACCATCCCCGCCATCTTCCTCATGGAGACCTGCGGTCGTCGCTTCTGGGCCATTGCCATGTTGCCTGGTTTCCTGGTTGGTCTCGTCCTTGTCGGTATCTCATACCACATGGATTCTCTGAGCGCTACTCTCGGCACCTACTTCACCGGTCTCATCCTGTACGAGCTGTTCTTCGGTTCCTACGCCGCACTGACCTGGGTCATTCCCTCCGAGGTCTACCCCACCTACCTCCGTTCCTACGGTATGACCACCTCCACCGGATGGCTCTTCCTGTCCTCCTTCATCGTCACCTACAACTTCACCGGCATGCAGAACACCTTCACCAAGACTGGTCTTGCGCTGGGTTTCTACGGCGGCATCGCCGTGCTGGGCTGGTTCTACCAGATCTTCTTCATGCCTGAGACGAAGGATCTCACGCTTGAGGAGATTGACCAGTTGTTCCAGAAGCCTACACGCCAGCTTGTTGCTGAGAATGCGAAGAGCTCGTGGCAGGTTACAAAGGACTTGTGCCACTTTAGGTTCAAGAAGGTCTTCATTGATAACAACAGGAGGCGCGGACGCGAGGAGTAGGAGATGAAGAGTCTCGATAGGAGGGCTTCAGGTTGCCACGTGCATCTGAAACTGTAGAGGTTCATTACGATGAATGCTCGTCTTATGAGCGTATGATGAACGCCGGAATATTTGGTCGGAAGATATGATAATTACAATATACCCACAATGTACATTTTGATTTAGACATCCATTTCACATTTGCATGGCTTCGTGACTTGAGATCTTTTGTTGCCTTGTCTTGGTAGACGCGTTGCCCATATCCCATTAGCAAGAACTGTGCGCACTGCTCCACGCACGGCCTCTGTCTCTAGTAGAAAATCTGCGAAAGCTAGGCCTCGTATAATCCCATCCGCAGTGCGCTGGGAGATCATCAGCTGTTGTATTCCATCCCCAGCGTAGAATAGCCTTGAAGACCAACACATCATTCATCCTCTATCATCTTCATCAAACTCATTCACGGTGTTGAAGTTGCATCCTAACTCAGACAAATCCAAGACAGTCCCAGCGCCTCCACCATAGCGTAAGACAAAACCCAGACACACTCACTCTACACCGATGACCAGCGCCTCCTACAAAAAACGCTCTTCCGCATGCCTATCGACGATTCTTACGCGTGACTTCCTCGCGCTGATCACATCACGCTCGTTATCAACAACATCACTCATCTCCCGCTCATCACACTCGTACTGAGGGTGACGCAAGAAGACTGATCATTTACATCGCTATTATCTTACTCCATTTATCGCAATTCTCTTTCGTTCCGAAGACCTGCGAGTCGAACAATTCTCTCGGCCTACGATTTCATAACGATCATCATCCATCAAACGACCGATCATGCCATCAGACCACCTCTCCACCACGCTAATACCCGTGGATATCCCAACCACTGTGAACGAAAACGCCTCTTCCGGTACTAACATCCCCGGCGCGCTTCTACTCATCCTTGTCGTCAGTCTGGCAGTCGTTGGGATAAATGTCATCGGACTTATCATCGGAGTGATTGGATGTATGGGCTGGGGTACTGTGAGTGAACATGGCAGTGGAGAAGGTATGTTTTTATTTCTTTTCGTTTCAAACAACTATCTTGGATGATGCTTGGGTATTTGGAGGTGGAGAAGCTGACATGTATCTTTTGTGTTAGGCCAGGTCACCCAGGAGGGTCAGAATGCTATCGATGACTGTATCAGGGATGAAAGGGGTGATGTGGTAGCGTTGGGTATCGCCAAAGTACATGGAGACACTGCATAGTTGGGTGGATGTGAGGGAGCGGACACACATGTTGCGGAACGAAAGCATGGCGCTTCTTGGCCAGAGGAATGATATCGAGCTATCAGAAAAGAGGAAGTCGCAAAAGAGAGAAAGGTATGCAGCAGAAACAACGACCCGTCGCAACAGTTGCTACACAAGCCGAGTAGAAAAACCGTCTCTAGACCTGCTTCCATGCTCTTCCCTGTCATGTGCATATGATCCAAACCAACACCATCCCACGCACTCAAATCTGCACCTTCCTAAACTTCAACGCCTTCGTCGGATCAGGCATACTCTGCGTGCTCACATCAACCATCGGATACCTGACGGTCTCATCGTTCGGCATCTTAACATCATACTCGAGAATCAGCCTGACCAAAATCATCTTGATCTCATTGGCAGCGAAGAAGCGGCCAGGGCAGGCGTGGGCTCCGTAGCCGAAGTTGAGGTTGGTCTCGTTGGTGGTGACGAATTGGTTGCGTGCAATGTCCGCTGCTTTGCCGCTTTGGCGTGCCTTGTAAGCACGGAAACCGTCGAATTCGTCGGCGGAGGGGTAGTTCTTTTCGTCGAGGTAGACGGCTGCTGAGGGGACTTCGATGGTGACGCCGGGTGGGATGTATTGGCCGTTGCTGAGGGTGATGCCTTTGAGGACGCGGCGGTTGAAGGCCGCTGGAGGGGGTGGGGTTAGTTGTGATGTTCTCCAAGAGTGATGCATATCGAGAGGATTTAACTTACTGTAGCCTGTTGGGTAGAAGCGGATGACTTCCTTCATGTAGCTATCGACTTTCTCCATCTGTTGCAGAGCGCGGGAAGTAATGACTCCGTCGTTGTTGGCCATGACATTGCGGATCTCCTCACGGAGAGGATCGATGTACTCTGGCGTGACGGCGAGTGTGTGCATAATGCTGGTGACGGTCATACTTGTGGTGTGAATGGCGGCGAAGATGAGACCGAGTTGAAACCTGGTAATTTCGTCGATCGAGTTTGTACCTTTACCCCTCGTGATCATCCATTGCAGCATGTCGTCTGGCTCTTGCCAATTCGGGTCTTTCGACTTGGCGGTCATCCTCTCTTCTACGATCGGGTGCAGAAAGTCGCTCAGTTGTTGCTCGATCTTGCGAAGCTTGACGATCTCTGGGAGGCGGGGACACAGGAACGGCTTCAGCCATGGGCGGACCTTCTTGCAAGCTGTGACTCCTGCCACCAGATCCATTGTGTAGTTCGTTCCGAGCTTGATGTATTCTGGGTTGCGACATAGTTCTGGTCCGACGAAGATGCGACCGGAGACTTTTGCAATGACATCGACGAGCTCTTTGAAAATGTAAACGTCAGTCCATTCTTCGCATGGGGGCATAGACTCTCGTAAAGCGATGTCGACTTCCGTAGCGATTGTTGGGTTTAATCGAGCTATCATGGTATCAGCTTCACCGGCTCGTGAGCAGCGTTGTTCGTTTCGACCTACGGAGTGCTGGTGTGAGGTCATGCTTGACCGAATGGAGACCGGTCGCTCCCTCAACCTGCAGTTTGGTGTATTTGACTTCCATGAGCTATAGGCGGTTAGCTTTGTTTCGACATCAATTGCTCACGTCTACATACCTGTTTGACGGCGGCAGGGAAGCTGAGAACATCATCTGGGAGTTTCCGCAGCTCTGGAAGCAGACTTGAGGGTATGACGATATTGTCTTCGCCTAAAGAGATATGAGCGATGCACTTTCTTTTTTCTTGGAATACGCAAACATACCCTGCTCTCCTACAATTCTGTACACTGAGTCTTTGAACTAGCAGCGCTGTGAGTAAGAGCATTTCAAAAGACCACGATTAGCTTACTTTGGCGTAACCATCTTCATACATCTTCTTAGCATTGGTGAGATATGCCTGTCGGTGTTTCTCTCCGGTCTCTCCGCCGAGAACCGGCAGGCTTCCCAGCTGGGCCTTTCGTTTAAGTTTGGGGACGTATGCGCAGACTGCGAAAAAGAGGGTTGCGATAGCCACAGTCTGCAGCGTGTGCGTCAGTTGCGCCATAGTTTGGCTGTCCATCATCGTAGATTCCTGTGTAGGAGGCACCGCGGAGGTGTTGATGTTTTCGAATTTGGCGGCCATCTTCGAGGTAAGCAGTAGGGTTGCCCTTAGGTTCGATATATCACCTGCGGGTGCTGCGTGTTGGTGTCGGAAAGGTGGACGGTGAGTGGCGGGTGGAGTCGCGACGTGGTCGTCCTTCTACATATACCGAGAATGTTTCCCCTGGTCTAGAAAAGCCAGGATCATTGGTGCGCTTCGCTCTATACGGTTGATACGGTGTATACACAGAGCGGATCCTTGGTTCCGGCGGTCGCGCTGTTAGCGATGGAGCCGTCTACTGACCGCTAGGGTCTGACGGGCAAAGCGCTCGACGATCCCCAGGCCAAGCCTGACCGTTTGTGTCTCGGGGTCACGTATTGAGTTCAGCCCTCAGCACTCCCTTTGATTTCGACGTCAGATCACTGGGCCAAGGGAACAAACCGGACATTCTTAGCGAGTGCCTCATATGTTCTTTGTCGAGGTTGCTGAATATACCTCAGCGTCACCAATCTTTATCTTTGACGGTGAGAGACGATCCAATCGACGGCCTTGCAGTACGGGGAGTACGCCCGAAGTGCTTCACCAAGCAGCCTAGACTGACGCGTATGTGCGGCTCGGAAGGATCATTACCCTGCGCGGGCGTTGGTGAGCACGGTCGGTGAGGGGCATCAGCAGAACCCTGGCAACGGACCGCACGCGCCATCCATTCCGACGATTAAAGAGCAATCGTCCTTCGTGTCGGTGCATGCAGTGCACGATGGATATGTTTGTGTAACCAGGTCGTTAAAGAGAGGTAGGTGCAAGAAGGAGCTGCTGGACCCTTGCTGCGGCTGACGCCTCTTCTGTCTTCCGTTCATCTAACCGAGATCTCTACTCTACGCGAGGCTGCTGCACCAGCACGGGAATGTACCCGAATTCGAATCCTTCGCTGGCCATTCTCCATCATTACGATCCTTGCTGATTCATCCAATGTGAAGTCGATGGATACGACATACGACTGCCTGCGCAGCTACCCAACTTTGCGCCAGTCAGAACCTGCAGCAAGGACTCCACAAGCAAGGAGGAATGGCTGCCCACACCGGATCACGATGTTCCGACATGTCGCTGCACCACCTTCCTTTCTCTTGGTCCCTCTTGGTCCTCCAACAAACGCATCGTAAGCACTTTATCATGGAGGACCCATGGACAAACCACATAACCGATGCGAAAGACGCCTCGTCGCTTACCCTAGTACATGGACATGTCCACGCGTCCAACCAGGCAACGAAGAAGTAAGCGCCGTTAAGACAGGCCGATATGTCGCGCAGCAAGCCAAACTCCAAGCACATGGCCAGCCACACTCACTACGTAGTACATACTACAAGGAAATGCCCACTGGCATATCTTCAACAGCACTGTGGCACTTGGCGATTGTAGGACAGTTCTCGTCTCGACAAACTTTAGCCCACCGTATCGCGCGTATTCCGGCGTCCAATCAGAGCGTAGAAGAGCTCTACCACCCTCCCATGCAAAATGTGTATCCAAACTTTCGCTTTCGCGTTCGCCCTCGTTGCTGAGGTTGGCCGTTGCCCTAGGCGGACCGATTTCCCCGCCTCTTCGCCGTCATCAATTCGGCATGTAGATCGCCCGGTGCTAGCACACCGGTGTACTCACGTGATCTTCACATCTGCGCAAAAATAACCTGCTCTTGGTAAGCTGTCTATAGAATTATTAGTACAGCAAGCATTTTCAGAGGCGTACCATCAGGTGCAGTAACGATTAGTGGCGCTCTTGGCATCATCAACAATAGAGTGCGCCTTAACCTCAAACTAGGGCCTGGTCTTGGCTCGGGCTGGTTATTGAGATTGCACTTTGGTATACGGTATGTTTGCGATGGCTTTGATGTTGACTGGGCATTAAGAAAATCACTTGCGCAGCACCAAAGCTAATGTGCCAAGAGTCTCACGGCTTATCACTGCGCCTGATTATAAGACGGCGTATGGAGGTGTGGATTTCCTGCACATTCCGGCTTCAAAATGATCGTAGTATGACAGTGTAGTGGCAGTCCTGATATTCCGTTATACGCGAACAGAAGACGTCCGAGTATTATGACCAAACCATCACAGCGACCTAATGAGACCAAGACGTTGCAAAAGAAGGTTCGTAAGTGAAAAACGATAAGGACAGTAAAGTGCAGAGACAGAGGTAGATTTGTTCACGATGACTATACTCGCATTCACGGACCTCCTCTCCCGAGAACCGAAGTCAGAGAGAAGAGCACCTGGGCATAGAAGAAAGCTTGCGAATAGAGATGGAGATTACGAGAAGAATAGCCGATACGAAAGATATAGGTTAGTGGAGTAGAACGAAACGTGTTAAGCTGCCGCTGATCTAACCTAAACCCTGACATATTCTATTGATCCGAAGAGGGTGGAGATGCAGTTCAGTACGTTGCAAGGTGCGAGGACGAAGCACGAATGATGCCAACGGATAGCACCCCCCATGCGAGATGTGAACTACTAACCTTTTCCAACATATGCGGCGTACAGACTTCTATTATTGAGACAACAGATGATCGGTTGCACAAGCTAACGTATACTCCTGTGCGAAGTAAACTTCTTAGCGTGGCCATGGCTCTCCAACGGGAGATGAAGGATGTCCCCGCTACCAGGCTGAAATTTGACATGATAACCTCTTGATGCCATGCATCAAAATTTCCAAGTCCGCCTCTAGGCTAGACTACTCAATTCACGCCTCGACCTACAGCGTCTCAGCACAAATCATCGGCCCCTCCACCTCGTTCCTCTTCTCCTTCCCACAAAGCTCCTCCACAATCGTAAGCGCAAAGAGCATCGCAGTCCCCGGGCCCCGACTCGTAATAACCTTGCCATCAACTACGACCCTCTGCACAGGTGCACGGATGAAGTCAGCACATACCTCACAGGCATTTCCACTCATGCAATCAGAAACTTACATCCTCACTATACACCCAGCGTGCCTGTACTTCTTCCTTCACACTAGGATGGCTCGTAACTATCTTCTTGCCCTCATCCATAGTCTTTTCTGTAGCAATATCCTCCGCAGCAACGAGCGCCGTCGTCGCTGCACAGATTGCTGCTACCCATTTTCTCTCTCTTCGAAAGCTAGATATCAGTGCGAGGACTTCGGCGCTAGAACAAAACGTCTTCGCGCCAGGTGCGCCGCCAGGGAGGATGAGGACATCGTAGTCCCGATGCGCCGTCTGGTTCGGTAGATCGTCGAGTTTTTGGTAGTCGGGTAGGATTCGGATATTGCGTGACATACTTTACAAAAATGGATAATTTAGTTACTTTGAGTCTTTTGGGGTAGTTGGGTTGGGTCTGGATTTGGATACGAGTGAGGGATGTTCTTACTGTGCATAGCTTTCATTTTTAAGCACTACACCGACGGACTTGACTTCAAAGCCCGCACGGGTTAGGACTGCGATAAGTATGTCATCGTCAGTATATCTCCATCAACAACTTTAGTGGATCTCTTATTCATGGCTGTGAAAGTGGTGTTAAGCCATTGCTTCTACTGAGCCCAGTGCGCAGCCATTGCTTCCACGCCTATGCGATGTCCTCTTTCCAAGCTTCTTTGCGGGATCTCCCGATTGGAAGTGAATTTTCCAGGCTCGCACATGTGTTTCAACAGTTCTTGAGTTTGGAAAGAAAGATCTCGCTGAACATACCGTCATAAGGCGTCACGAATTCGATCTCTTCTGATCCATCGGCGACTAAGATTAGAGCTTTCGGCATCGTGATTCGTGAGGTGGAGTACTTTTTTGTGCTGATCTCCTTGTGGGAGCGTAGGGAGATGGTTGTTGGTAAAGAGACAATGTCGGATATGCTTCGCGCCTTAGCTAAGCGTGACGTATGCGGAGCATCGGGGAGGGGCTCGGAAACACGTTCCGAATGTTTCCTATAATCATGTCTCGCAATGGCATATTAGGCAGACTGCTTTCAGGAGTGATGATGCATATGCGGCGAGTTCATCTCACAAGTTACGACATCACGAACCAACACCCACACACATAAGCAGGTCGTCAAAGGTATAGCATTCGCTGCCTCTCCTCCACGTTACGGTACGCCCAAAGCAATCGGTCGTCAAGGATATCACAAAAAAGCCGCACAGGACATCGTGTAAGGTTCTCCCGTCTCCTATGTACACACCTTTGCTCATAGGATTCCACCTAGATTCTCCATCCCGTGTTTAAGGTGAAAAAGAGAAGGCGCTAAAACAAGATTCGAGTCGAACTCAGCAGCATCGTTCAAAGACACCAAAATGTGTGCAGAAGATGCGTAAATTTCACCACCCTTCTTCTATGCATTCGCGTGGAACCCCCGGGATATCTCTCTCTTCTCTCTCTTTCTCTCATAAGCTCATGCAATGTGACAAGAAACCACCTCGTACCTATAAGACAGGATGTCTTATAAGAGTAAGCAGTCCGAACGTCTTCGTCAAGATATTAGAGCGGTTGTTGCAACTTGATGGAGCGCCTGCCTCCTCCATCTTGCTGGCTAGCCAGTTGGGAAAACAAAAGCAAACAGGGTATGTCACAAAAAACCGGGAAGAAAAGCAGCCAGACCGCGTCTATCGTTGCAAGGGTGTAAATCGCATCGCGGAAAGTTTGGAGGTATCAAAGGCGAGGTAAAGACGTGTGAGTGAACAAGCAAATAGGCCCCTAGCATGACCATGCTCGCGGAACTCCGAAACACCGAGTACATCGTGTGAAAGCAAACGCAGACATAGGTTCGTAATATGCCCCAAAGGGCTCCTCCAGATCGGTGTTTGGAACTGGTAGTGGATAATGTGGAATGCGCGAGAATTTGCTGAGATCACAAGCTCATAGTCAACCATTCCTGTAGTTCGGTCGTTAGTATTTTTCGTTAGATCTTTGAGCAAATGTTACTTACCCATTCAGCAGGACCAGATGATTGCAAGCCTTGGCCCATAGCACCCATCGGAAGTGCGCCCAGACTCTGGCCTGGGAAAGGACTGGGACTAGCGATGGCAGTGTCTTTTCTGCGCAATGGCGCTCTACCACTCGTATCGTCCGCATCGCCCATTTCGAGCTCCTGTGATTCCGCTTTGCTCGAGCCGCGAACACGCTTCGGCGCAGGAGCGACAGTGCGAGTCTGTGCCAAGTTTACGGAGCTGTTGGACTTAGGCGGACCAGGCGCGATTGGAACCACACCGCTCGGTTTTGAGGATGTCGGTGTGGTAGATGAGGACATGGTACCGGAGGCGCCTCCACCCGAGCCAGTAGATTTTGGAGACTCAGACTCGGCCGCCTTGTGGGACGTGGGAGTCGTCACCGGGGTGTGCGCGATTGAGTTCTTTCGCGACGACTTCTTTGACGATCGCGTAGATGTCGTGCCTACAGGTGCGTTGCCGCTCCCGCGGTTGCGCTTCTTGATTACATCGGTCTTGAGCGACAAGGGCCGAACAACTCCGTGCAGCTTTAAGAACAAGCCACATGCATTGCAAAGTGGGTGTCCCTCCGGGTTGCGTCTCCACAAAGGCGTCGTCTGGGTAAAGCAGTTGGTGCAGGTTGTGGGGGCACCGCCGTCACCCTGCTTCGATCCACCAGGACTTTGAGGCCGTGATGGGGCTGCAGAATTAAAGCCAGACTCTGGCGGTGAATTGGGTGACGAGACTAGACCATGCATGCCCTGGTGCAGCATTCCAGCAGCGTTGGGTGTTGAGCTAGTGCGGGGTATTTTCTGGCGTCGTGGATCGCTCCCTCGATTGCGTATGTCGCTTACAGAGGCAGCCGAGCCATGCGTCCGCCCAAGACTGCCCCCAGGACTCCAGTGATCTTGCGGTGAGTGCACCATTTCGGTGCCGCCAATTGTGACCGTCTTGCGTGGGGGTCCTGCCGGGTACCGCGCTTGCATCGGGTTGAATTGATTCGAGAGATTTGTCTCCCACTGGTAGCCAGCATTGAAGTCAAGTGACCCATCCTCCATCTGCGAGTAGTCCTGTGGCATGGTACGGTCAGCGAACGCGCTTCCTTCGTCGTCCTCGGCGTCAGAATCTGCGCCGAAGGTGAACATATTCTCCTGACGTCCCATCTGCATCTCGTGCTGCTGTCGTAGCGGCAGATGGTTGTGGAGTACTTGAGACGGATCTACGTGACTCGACTGGCCAAACGACGACGCTGAGGAGAATGGTAGCGAGCCGCTAGTGCTAGTGACTGGACTGAAGACAGAGTCGGGACCGCCGGCTCCAGGATTAAAGATGAACTGCGGTTGCATGGAGGTCGACAGGTTGGAGGGACGGTGGGGTCCATACGAAGCGCCGCCGTGCGAGTTGCGGATGTCCATGCCACTCCGGTCAAAGTACATCTGGTTGTCCTCGGGTATGGGCTGTGGAGTGGAGACGGTAGAGGGGAAGGCAGAGCTGGGCGGGGAGTAGTAGTCGGTGGAGTTGAGGGAGGAGGCCATGGACTGCTGGTTGAACATGTTGGAGTTGAAGGCGTTGTGGCTCATGAGGGGCGAGCCGACAGGAGAGAAGCCCGAGAAGTTCTGCTGGTAGGGGCCGGCGGAATGTATGACGGGGTCGTCGTGCATGGAGAAGGTGTCTATGCTGAAGGGGGCCTGGGCCTGTGAGGCTGGGAAGGTGGGGGGCTGCATGGAGTGGTCGAGCGAGTACTGGTGCAGGTCGTGCTCGGCCTGGGCGTCGGTGGGTATCATGATACTGTTGACGGGAGGGACCAGAGGAGAGGCTTCAGCGCGCCGCTTGGGAGGCTGATAAGAGGTTAGTGAGGAAATGGCAGGGCGAGAGATAAGGAACTCACTCGTCGCTCGTCGATGCTGGTCTTGCGGACGTGTCGCGGAACGTAGCCAAATTCATCCTCTCTGTGGATAGTAGGAGGCACCGAGGGCGCGGAGGCGCGGGCGAGGGAGAGGTTGTGGTCGTTGGCTAGATGCGGCTTTCTTATCGGTATCGCTGGGGCTGTTGCATTAAATGGAGCCGCATCCTCATTCGACAATTCGGGCGACAGGCCTGCAGGACTGCCGACGGACGACGGAAATATAAAATCGTCCAGGTTCATGGCGTCGTGGGGCGAGTTCTGCTGTACCTGCGCTTGCTGGTCCTGCGACTTGCGCAGCTGCTGGGCGATGCCGCTGGGAGCGGATCTTGGCGGCGGTCTTGCGCCTGCTGTTGAGGGCGGCGGCGGCATCATTTCAGCGTGGTGCGCATCGGGAGCGGGCCTGCGCGCGAGGAATCACAGTTAGCCAGCTGGTATTGGGGAGTCAAGTGGTAGCGACGCAAAAGCAAGTGCGGCATATGCGTACCCTTTATTGCGATCCATCTCGGCGCGGCGCATGTTCATGGCCATCATCCGCCAGGTCAAGTTCTCCATGCGCTCAGCATTGGGGAGCTGCGTCTTTGCCCGCGAGTAGAGCTTCCAGATTTGCGTGCCCAGCGGATCGTTCTTCTGCAGTTGCTCTGGCGATTCCACGCTGGGGGCGCCCGCATCGTTGCCGAAAGCTGGGAAGATGGCATCCTGGAGCATGCCCCTCTTGGAGCTCGTGTCATGGGCCGACTGTACCTCCATTTGGCCCTCTGGTCTGTCAAAGTCCATGGGTTTTCAGACGGGGTGGTGCCCTCTTTGGTGGGCGGCGGATATTGCGAGTGTGCCTCTCACGGGAAAGCGATGATGTAGCTGCGTCGGCGCGTGCTCTGAATCGGATGGGCGCACCCCACGTTAGCTGCGGACCTCAGCTGCAACCAAGCCGAAGTAGGCCCTGCACTGTCTGGAGGCACTGGGCAGACTGCGAGAAATAATACTAGGTTGGAGAGGCCCAGCGTAAAAGAGGGATTGTCTGTTGCTTGATGCGTGCTGAGTGCTGGCCTCGCACAGCGACAACGGCCTGTCACGAGTAGATATTGGACTGTGGCTGCTGTCCTCCACGGGGAACAAGGCTCGAAATGTTCGCGCTCCCGGGACCAGTGAGCGGCGCAATAATTGAATTGCAGCGATGCGGGCTCCAGCGTACGACGGGCAGCCGGTGGCACTGGGTGGGTCGTGAGTCGTGACGCTGGGCCTTGGTGAGCAGAATGAGATGCCTGTGTGGAGCGTTCGGCACCCACGCTCAGACTACGCTGCCCCCACCATTCACTCTCTTCACTCTCGGACGCCAATCACACGTGCAGCCTGCACCCTAGCTGCTAGGGTCCTGTTTGGGGCGTTCCCTACCCTCGCAGCGCGGCACGCCCTCTCCACACTGTCGTCAAGTGCGCGACTCAGAAAAGCAATGCTGCGCGCACACGACACCCAGACCTGACGCGTTTGCGGCGTGAAGCCTCCGGGCCCGCAGCCACTGCAACCTCAGATGTGCGATGACCCACGGCGGTTGAGCTCATGGCCCGCGAGGTGTGTGTGGGCTGAACGGGAGAATGCTTGCCTGCCGCTTAGCATGCACGCCCTTGCTCCTATCGAGACCGCCTGAACCGTGCTGCGAGGATTCTTGGGAACCCCGGACAGAGTCTCGGAGCTCAGGATTACGAGCGGCCAATTTGTCGGCGTCTGCTGCTGTCGTGCAGACCAGCGACGCCAGTCAACACCAGAGCCCTACCAGAAGAACCTTAGGCCCTCGGTGTCTCGTTTCGAGAACAATTAGAGAAAGCACGATTCACGATGCCATCTGCACTGCGCTGATCCCGGGACGTCACTTCCTTCAGACCTCGCCAATGTTCCCTCTTGACATGTTCTACTGCACGACTACGGCCCACCAACACCAGCCGGCAAAAGCTTACGCGAAGAGACATCTGCAGCCCGCCTCGATTGGCTCCTGTGCATTGCCTACCCGCTCCTGTCGACGTCTACGCTGCGCTACGCTGTAGTCTCCATCGAGACTGCACTGCTCGACCCAGGGCAAGTGTGCCTTGCCTCGCCTGCCTCACCGTCACCGCGAGCTTGTCAGCCGACTGCATGCAATAGCAGTATTGTGTCTTGTGACCAGCGCCGAACAAGAGGGCTTTCACCGCGTGTATAGATCCATAGCACTCCCATCGTTTACCCGACGGTGGAGCATGTCATCCGAATGGTGCCGAACGCGACTGCATCTCGGCACTTCCTTTCCTAGATTTCCCGATAGCCTCACAAATCTCAGGGTCTTTGTTTACCAGGCCCACACAACGATCCACCGCACATAGCGCGGAGCACGTGATTGCAAGTGAACTGCGCTTTCAGTCGCTCATCCGACAACGCCTGCCGGTACCAAAACACACACGCCATTGCAAGTTTGTGGCGCACTCAACAACCGTAACACTGCAGCTGACGCCATTGGGCCGCGGCTGCTGCTCCCTCACAGGGCATTGGCACAACCAAACTCTGCTTCTTCACAACTATATACTTTCAATCTCTTGCCTGGGGGGCCTGACTGACCTGCGGTTCCGCAGTCAAGATCCGGACGGGTGGGAGATACATTACCAGGACAATGCGAGATCCAACGGTGACGCGGACGGTGGAGACAACTGAACTGTAAAGTCGAGAACATGCAGCTTGTCCTGTAGTCGCTGTCGCAGTGGCGGACGTACCTCTCCTTCTAGAACTATGCACCTATTGCAATTCAAGATCTCGAATTCATGTTAAGGCCGCATCGGGCAGGGAAGACTCGACGGCTCCTTCAATACACTATGACTGACAACGGACCACGTTACATTCCCAACGATCTCGAGACACGCTGAGCGGTACCTGTGGATCGGACGCCGTTGCTGTCGCTCTCTCGCACTCGGTCCCCTCCTTTCCCAACCGGATGACAATTTTAGCCGCGAGCTGTCCCTAATATCAGCTTACAGGGAGCTGGCTATTGGTGGACTCGTTTCATGCAGCATATTGCTTTTCCAGGTCGAACTGCGTACCCACCGGGTTACCCACCAAAGTAAAGGGTCCAGGGCGATGTTGATCTTTCCACTCGACTCCCTCCGACATCTGCAATGGCATTACTTCGGCCGTCGATTTCATCTAGCACCAGCCGCGAACACCCAATGTTTGATGTTGCGCGTCCGCTAACCTGGATACAATCGCCGGACCCCTGTTGTCCGACCGCCGTGGTGGAGTTTCACATGTCAAAGGGTCGGAAACCAGAAAAAGGTACGAATACACATAGGACGCGCAACAGCGTAAACAACTAATCCTGCATCTCACTCCTACGTGAATCCTACAGGAACAACCCGCCCGCTAGCAGTTACTCATCAATGACAAAACCATGCATAGGCAGGGTATGCCAGATATTGATCGCACGCAGCGACCCCACGCTCATTGCCCCAGAGAGTAAGCGGCCTCGCTGCTGTATCCCCTGTCTCATGCAAGCCTCCCAATCCACTTGCATCTGACTTGCATGCATGCAATCAGCCAGGATGTGGAGCCTAGACGCTTTGCTAAACCCGACAGAATCCGCTCTAACCTCGCTTGTCGCCGCATTGCCGACTTGGGCACGCTACAGACGCAGATGTCGTTCAACACACTTGCAATTTTACCATGCTATTCTGCTTTCTGCGGTCTTGCACTGGCTGTAATCCTGATTTTTCTTCTGGCCCGACCAAGCGAAGCGACCATCCGATCCCGCTCTATTTCATTTCCTTTGTGCTTCTCCAGGACTACCGCGGAAATATCCGTTGCGAGCACGCAATGTCCGGACGGCTGTATGGCGTGCTGGCAAGTTGTATACCAAAATCCACAACTGACGCGGAACTACCCAACCGCCCGACCCGATGAAGAAATGGTATTACACAGCCCCCCCTCGTCTTAACAAGACGGATGCACGTCTTTGTTGGTCGAGTTGAAACATTGGCTGTCTGCTGAGTGGGCAAGGTCGCATGCGCTCCTGATACGAAAACGCGGGATGCCCGTGGGGGTCCGTGTACGTGATTCATTTAGACGTTGTATATTGGCAAAATGATTCGGGGGAAATTTCCCTTTGGACGATGACGATGGGCCCCCTCGCCTGTCCGTCTTCTCCTCATCGACCACACGTCGGTCGGTCGTTTGGACGGACGGGCGATCTCCACAGTTGGGCTTGCAACGGTTGGCCATCGTACTGGGGGCCGATCGTGGGTTAAGACGAGGGCGGACGGGAAAGGGTCCTGCTCGTGTGCTTGCTGCTGGGGCGCTGACGTGGAGGCTCGCGTGCTCTTGTTCCGTTTCTAGTGCTTGTTCCGGTTGATCAGGCCAGGCCAGCCTTGGTCGGGCGCTGCGATGTCACTCGAGCGTATTGTAGCGATCAACGCTTTGCCGATGTTGCGAAAATACAATGACGTCTGACGGCGCTACTCGCCGTCTTGGGCGCTGCTCGGCGGGCATGGGTAGCGGGGGTATTGCGTTGCGTGGCTCGGCGGGCGGCGTGAAATGTGCGAATAGCTTCATGCTGTGGTGAAATCGTGAGGCTGTCTCGCAACGAGGTCGAACCGATCGTGATACCCCGGGGACTACCATGGACCTCCTCACCGTCTTTCCATCTCCATCGTCATCCACTGTCGTCCATCATCTATCCATCCCAGGTAGGTAAAGTCGCATCAATCCAAAGTATCTTGTCTTGGCATTCCGGAAGAGGCAGTCGAACGGCGGAGCGGAATCGAGTCCAGCAGCAAGAGTAAGCACCATCGAATCCAACACACAAAGACGACACCCGTGTGCTTATAACCCAAGCACACGCACGCTCAGACCCAGCGAAAAACCTTACGCACGCATAGATAGGCCGGTGAGACCATCGCTCGTTATCATTGCGCGATTGATAACGCCACGCTTAGTGGTCCATGATTGACCTGCCAACCCCCCCTCCGAGGCTCACAGGGGCCATTGAGCCTCACAAAGTCTGAAACCATGTCCACGATAGGAAGGCCAGCCACAGTTCCCCGGACTTCATTGGCTTGTGGGTTGCCGTTTGAGGGCGCAGCGAGGAGATAGTAGAGATAGTGATAGTACTATCTCCCGGTAAGGACCCTTATCTGATGCAAGGTACGCGGACGTGCATGTATGTCTGTTGCGGGTATGCGGTCGAGCGTTGGTATCATTGGATGACTGGGAACGGAACGCGGCGAACGGGAGATGTGGTGCTGCGTGGCTGGAAGTTCGGTAGCTTGGAGGTTATCGTCTGGAGATGTTGGGGAACTGGGGGAGGGAGAACATCTGTGCGCGGTTTTGATAGTAGGACAATGACTAGGGGGTTGGCTCGCCGTCGGCGAATGTCTTGTTCCATTCTGCGAAGTGATTGGAACGACGGATGGGCATAACATGTTGGAATGACGAATGTAGAGGGTAGGGTGAGATGGGTGTGGGTATGGATATCGACAGAGCGCGTAACTGAGTACATTGCTGGATATCTACAACGGGTGCACAACCGTGCATCATGACACGACGAGTCGCGTGGACATGAGCAACATTTGTTTCTCTTGCAGTGAACCCTATCTTCCAGCGAGTATAGGTACTTCAGCTGTGATACGCTCCCGAGATCTGACCCAGTCCATCTCTTGTTGGCTGGCAAGAATGCCGCGTGTCTCCAAAGGAGAGATGGGGGTACCTGTCCTCCCTATCTCCTGCACAATATCCGTCTCGTCTATCGTCGTAGATACAACTCCGCGGCGCGTTATCGTCGATGCGTATCGTGGTACTTCTGGTGGGATGTTGCATAATCTCTCTCCTCTCAGCCCGCAGCCTCACTTATCGCCCTCCTTGCCTTCCTTATCACCCCCTCCCCCCTTGACCGTCTCTTCACCCAGAACTTTACTCGCTGCCATAAACCTACAACATATCTCATTAGTACGCCGTCCTGTTACAGAATCCCAGGCCCGACCCAACACCTTCCAGCCACCCTGCTGTTCCGCGGGATAACTCACATAGCACCAGCGTACCCACCCAGACCACGCATGTCCTGCGCCTGGCCGGCTGTCATACGCATCAAGCTTTCCAGATCCGACATATTCGCCGTCAACTGCGCGAGTTGCGCTTGTAGGTGCGAGAGTTGGCGCGGCTTCTGCGAGGGGACGGTGCTGAGGCGTGAACCGCCGGCGGGAGTGTGGGAGCGGGGAGCGTTTGACATTGCGATTGTCTGATCGTGTTCTTTTGCGAGAGCGGCGGCTCGACGTCAGGTAGGGTCGAGAGGTTTAGAAGGAGTGTGTTTGTTTGTGTTGTGTTGGAATGCGTGTGGGGGAGGGCGTGTCGCACGGCATCGGCTTTGTTGGTGGGACTCCCGCGGCGAAAAGGCCTTGGCGGTTGATTGAATATCCACCGAGGGTCGTCGCACTTTTGCTCCAGAGCAACCTTTTTGTTCATCGCAACATGACTGTGTACCGCCATTGACACGTCATCGTTACCAAGTCACTATTTCTCTGGGTCTATAGAAACATGGCGACCCTTCAGACGGTTCGTCGGTGGATTATGACAGCTGCCGTCGCTTCGATTACGATTACGGGTACTATCTACGGTGCGGGATTGAAGGGGCAGCAGGAAGTTAAACAGGTACGTTCCGTCATCCTTCATACATTGCAGCCCTCCTCCCGACAGCTCTTTCTCTCAATGCGCACACTGAGCATTCTTTCGCTTCAATCATTTCATCCATCATCACCCACTAACCCCACTCCTCATAGAAAACACGATACATGATCGAAGCCACGCCCGAAGAACGCATTGCACAGCTCGAGACTACGCGCGCCGAGTTAATGCTCAAGAAGAACGAGATGGAGAG
Source organism: Alternaria arbusti (assembly GCF_024043155.1). NCBI lineage: Eukaryota > Fungi > Ascomycota > Dothideomycetes > Pleosporales > Pleosporaceae > Alternaria > Alternaria arbusti. The sequence continues at coordinate 53,875 of NW_026249964.1, forward strand.
GAAGATGGCTATCTTTGCTGAGCGCAGGAAGGAGAAAGAGGCGCGCGAGAATGGGAAATGAGAGGTTGGAAAAGATGGCGCCGGACAACTATGATGAGGGGATGGGATACTTGAATATGGGAGAAAGAGTGGGTAGGCTGGCATACGCGAGAGGCGAGCGTTGGGAAATAAGAGACGGGAGTACGAAGGCGCGCTGATGAGGGTATCGGCTCTTTTGGCACGCACGAACTACTCGCGACGAAGGAGGTCTGTGGGCGACAAACTCTGCCCACTGCCGGCATACATCCTTCGAAAAACGTACCACTATTCCTTCCACCTTCTCACGCACCGCCGATCCAAACGTTCACACATCCTCGAAACGAAGAGCCGACACCCTCGACACCCATCTCGATCACCACGCCCACCCCACATACAAGCACCAGCAATTTGAAAATCCACCAAGCAGCGAGCATCGACTACAACCCATGTTCGCTATTACCCACACGCTTTGTCATCCCCTCCGCGGAACACATCGCCACGTCGATCTCTGTCGATCCTGCCACACCCTCTGCCGTCGCTTTCGGGGTTCCCACCTCGCCTCGCCTCGGTTCGCCCTGCCCGCCGCTCTCGATTCGAATGGCCCTGCAGATTTTGTATCCGCTAGAGTATATTGCTGAGGGTCCAGTGGGTGGTCGCATGAGGCTGCCTTGATGGTCCGCTGTCATGGAGGTGGTGTGCGACATCACTGGCGCAGGGACGATCTTTACGCGGCCTTGCAGACGAGCTGTGTGGTGACGGCATGGGTTATGTTGTGCGGAGATGGGCTGCTACGGGCGGAGGTGGCAGTTATTCAGAACAACAACCCTGCGGACAGATGAACATAGAAACAGCGTCCACCTCCGCCTGTAGTAACCCATGACTCGTTGTCTCCAGTGTGTCGCGCTCCTCCCCAAGCAATCACGTCGATGTACCGAAGGATATAATACTCGGAGTCAGCTTTCTACTAGCAGGTTTTAGTTTTGGAGATGGCTTGAGTTGATTCGAAGGTTCAGTATCTCAAGGAGCTGTAAGATGGAATTTCAGTACTTGGTCTTGTGAAGGATGGGGTAGAAATGGCTGTTCCGAGCAGATCTTGAGATGATGGGAAAGGCACACTTCCCTTTTACAGGCGGACTACAAGGGATCTTTTGGGATCCAGCAGATCCCTTGTAGTCCACCTGTAAAAGAAAGGTACTGATGCCTGCGTACGTTACTGTTGTTTCTGTACTTCTTACATGCCACTCCTGCTGTTCAAGATCATTGCTTCTCTATTCCCTCTATGCGCAATCATGCCTCCTCAATTGTCTGCGGCAGCAACTTCCTTCCAAAGACACAAAGTGTCATAATTCGGCGCTCGAGCATACGCAGTTTCTTACCACAAGAATCTGCCATCCGCTCGACCACGTTGATTCTTTCTTTCATCAGCCACTCACACATGCCAATTCGTTCAACAACAATCAACAACGCTTCTTCGATTTCAATTTCTGTCAACTGTATGTACTCTTCTGGTGCCTGTCACCCTTATGTACGACCCTCTTCATGGCCTCCATTCCGTATTCAACAGCATCCTCCCATCAAAGCGTGAAGAACTCAAGATACCCCTCCATCTCTCCACCAATATGTATCACATGCTTCCCTACATTCTCATTCGCCATCTCCGCCGCCCCAGGAAGATCCCTCAACCCCATTTCCCGCCCGCTAATCTTCAGCACCATCATCTCCCCAGCCTCAAACACCATACCCGTCGGCCAAAGCTGGACACGCAACCTAACCACCTCCCCCGGCGCAACTTTGTCCTTGCGCTCCATCGACAGCGTTTCCCACGTCTTGCTCCGCAGCGCGTCTGCGACATGGCGTTTAGACGCGCGCAACATGCCGCTGGGACCGAGGTACCGCCAGACCCTATTTTGCGTCATTTTTTCTGCGACTTCAGAGGGTGTGTTGGCCGGAATGGGAATGTTCAGGTGAGAAAGCATGGTGCCCGATGCAGAGGCTTTGAAGATGTGGGCGCGGATGTCTAGGTCGTTGTGATCCTGTGCTGCGATGGAGAGGACGACGGTGGAAGGGCCGGTGAGGATGGTTTTGCTCGGGAAGGTGTATGTGAAAGTTAGTTCGGAGGGGGAGTCGGCTTGGTACTCGATTGTGGTTGTTGAGAGGGGCGCGGTTGGGGTGAGGGTGCCGGTGGGATGGAGATGCAGTTTCTGGACTGTGGCTGTGGGGAGGTGCCATGGTAGGTCTGGGTATTCTTGGTCCAACAAAGCTGGTTTGGTGAAGTTCAAAAAGGCCATGCGAACGGGTGCGGTCTGTGGCCAATCGTTGCGGAGGTCTTTGAGGTGAAAGTCGAAGAATCGGGCGAGGTCTGCGGTGCGGCTTGGACTGTAGAGGTCGTACCATTCTTGAGTTGCGTGGAGGACGAGCCTGAATGCGGAGTTGTCAATAACTGCAAAACGTGTGGACGAGAGCAAGATGGGGGTATACGCACCATTTATCTGGATGCTGCATCTCCTCGAAAGCTCGTAGGGCGCCGATGGTATGGAGCGTCGATGAATAGCTGGCTCCGATATAAGCAGGCACCTTGATCCTTGCCATATCCACACGCTTATCGTCAAGATATCCCTTGGGCACAGGATTCATATGGGCCATTGCAGCGTAATCCTCCACCATGTTCTTCCCCGCCAACATAGTAGCAACCCATTCGTTGAACCCCGTGTTCGGAATACCTCCACGTAGCGACTGCTCGCGCAGAGGATCCGATAAGCCCTCCAGAGGCGCAATACATACCAAATGCGGTGGCTGCTCAGCCGCGATAAACCACTGGGATATTGCGAGCCAGGAGTTGCCTGATAGGGCTAGTTTGCCAGAGCACCAGGGGAGCTTCGCGAGCTCTTCGATGGCGTCGTGGCCATCGCGGCCTTCGGTGCTGCCCCAGAAGTGGATGTTGCCAGAGGAGTTGTTCACGCCTCTTGGGTCTACCATGACGATGGCGTAGCCACGGGGTACCCATTCTGCAGGGTCGAGACTGGAGTTGTGGTTAGTGAGGGATTTCGCCTTCTGCTTTCATGCTATCTTGGTTCTAGGCTTACCCTTCGAAGCCTTCGTAGCCTGATAGTTGAGTCTCTGGTATACCAGCTCGAAGTGGCATGCCATGAATGTTTAGCATTCCCGTTCCAGTCTTGCCATATGGGCCCCACATGACGATTGCAGGAACCTTCTCGTCGGTCTTGGGACGGAATACGTCGGCATAGATCACCGTTCCATCTCTAAGCGTAACGGCTTGGTCTTGGTCGAAGATAGTTGTTGTTGCAAACGGGCGGAATGTTGGTTGCTTTCTGTGACCCGGTGGAAGTTCGGTCGTCCTTTGGTTCAGCGGAGGGATGTTTTGCTTGACAGCGTCGAGAAATTTGACGTCGACTGAGCCGATTTTGATTGAAGTCATAGTAACGAAGAGACGAAGTCAAGAGATTAAGAGGCGATAGAAGTTTTTGAGAAGGAATTGATTCGATCGTATACCAACAGTGGAACATCCTGCGCAATGGCACTATTTATGCCCGCTTTTCGAAGCATACTTATCAACTCCACATTCCGGTTTGCATTACCGCATCTACCGTTGCGAGCACCCGACTTTAAGGTGTGGTAGGCTTGTGGTCAGGAACATAGATGGTGGAGAGCTAAGAGGAGGATGATGTACTTTCGGGATGTATGTTTGTCCGGGTCCGTTGTTCGATCATCGTACAACAACACTGGGCATGCTCGGCCGAAAGACTTGGCACATACTCCCCAACCATGTTTGATGTTCAACGCGTCGACACTAACAGGGTCGGAAAGATACAATTGCTAGCTCCCGGCAACCTCCTGGGTCAATACCTGCATTGCCTACGTACGTGCCGTGGCGCGCGGTAATGCGCGGCATGCGCGGGTACCGACCGCGGTGACTAGAACCGTGAGTACAAGACGAGATATTTCCATGTTTATTTCACTGTATTAGTCCGTCCATCTCAATTCCAACCTTGCCCTCGCTGCTCGAACCCGCGAAATAGAAGTCACCAACCCACCAACAAACCATGACTACAACATCCAGCAAGGCGCTGTACGTCGACGAAGACGGACAAATCCAGATTCGAAACAATATCAAACACGAAGAAACTGCGGCCAACGAGATAGTGGTAGAAGTGAGATACTCAGGTGTCAACCCGGCAGACGCCAAACACTCACAGCTTGGCATCCGTTCGACAGTCAGTGGTTACGACTTCTGCGGCACTGTTGTATCAACACCTACCGGATCGCGCTTCAAGAAGGGAACCACCGTGGCTGGCTATACACCCTCGGGCATTGGCCGACCCCTGAAGTACGGCGTACACCAACGCCGTGTTGCGTGCCCAGAAGACATGGTATTCGAAGTGCCGTCCAATCTCCCGGAGAGCCACGCCGCAGCGCTGACAGTAGTGGCAATGACGGCTGCAGACGCGGTATTCAATCTGTTCCAGTTCCCTTTGCCTACCGCTCCAGTGGTCTGCACACAACCAGTCCTGGTTTGGGGTGCTTCTTCTAGCGTCGGCTTCAGCGCCGTCCAGTTCCTGCGTGCCAGTGGGTGCAAGAACATATTGGTGACTGCTTCGCCGGCCCGGCATGAGCTACTGAAGAAGATCGGGGCAACGCTTGTTTTCGATTACGCTTCGCCGACGGTTGTGTTTGATATTGCCGCTGCGGTGGAGGCTCTTGGTGAGGGCCCGATCGCTCATGCCCTGGACGCGGTCGGTGCTTCGTCTTCAGCGGACCTGGTCGTACGAAGTGTGAATAATCCTTCCGCGACTTTGGTTTCTGTGACCAAATTCGATGGGGGGTTCCGCATGCCCGTTGCGTACACGAAAGACAGCTGGCGCATCCAGCCACCTGGTGTTCCGCATATAATCGAGACTCCTGCCAGACCGGAAGACCATTGGCATGCCTGGAAAGCATTGCAATGGGCCGTGGAGAACTACGGCGACCGCTTCGAGCTCCCAAATGTAGAAGTTTTTCAAGGCACTGCTGAAGACGCGTTGCAGCAGGTTGTCAAAGTTGGTGGATTTGGAAGAGGGTTTGGAAAACTAGTCATCCAACAGCCCCTGCTGTGAGTCGAGTTGTTGGTTTTGTGGAGGTGGTAATGAACTTAACAAGATACTGCTGGCGATAGTATGAGAAAAGAACATGGGTAATCGTGTTGATACCATACTTGTTAGCAGTACGTAGAGAAGCAGAGTCAAGTAGCACTCGCGTCTACTCCTCTACTACTTACGGTTTCTCGAACTAACTGCATTCTGCTCTATCTGGGACCGATGCAGTTGAAGTCTCTCCTGAAGCAAACATGGATGCTGTGCGAGGGAGCCTTCAGCAGACAACGGATCAATTAGCAGCATCGCATGATCATCGCGTTACATATAGACCTCCATTATCCTCTCCTCGGATGACCGGAGCTATGCGTCTATCGCAGGAAGCATTGCCCTTTTCGAGAAGCCCTTGCTTGCAACGCACCCAGAATGTCGGGTCCACCTTCTCAAGGACAACCCCACCATATGCACGATCATGCGTACAGTATCGGGCGCGTCACCTCGATTGGCGACGTGCTTTCGTCCCCTTACCGATGAGAAACGTGTGATGATGCGTTTGGGCGTCTCATGCACTACCAGTCGGCTTTGAGCGAGCCAATGGAGGGCTATGGGTTTTGTGGGAGATGCCGTTGAGGGAGGGCAATTCCCGGTGCAGACATCGCTTTTTTCTTGGGAAACGAATTGGTCGCCTTAGCCATTTGAACGTGTGTTCTGGTATCGCTGATAGAGTTTAGGGTGGATCATATTTGCTAACCAGCGACGTGGTAGCACATAACGGTGTGATAGACGTACAAGAGAGCGAAAGAGGAAGGCATGCATTGGGTGTGAGCATGTAAGTCCTTCGCGCCCGAAGTTTAGGTCCAACGTCGGTGTATTCGCTGACTCGTCACTGATTAGGATCGTTCGATGCAGTCAATTTCAGACACCGGCATTCAGGCGCGAGCCAGTCTTGTGTAAGTAACTGTCAACAAGTATTTTCCTCACACGTGGACAGAGTGACCTTGGTTACGCCGCACTGCTATCGCGGTAATCGCAGAGGGCGGTCGCCGAGGAAGTTTGAGTACCGGTAAGGATGCGCATTGTTCAAGGGATGTGAGCGTGGTTAGGTCTGACACCTCACCTCAAGCCACATTGTGCACGACAGCTATAACGTAGCATCAGTATAGCTCTACAACGAATTTGTAAAGGTTGAGGCGTCCAGGTGGAGTAATACAATCTACTCAATCATACATTCAACCATCCTTCTCCGTGCCGCACCTTCTCGAAGGCGCATCTGCGACCCGCCATCTAGGTTCAGCCGTGTGATGGGGCGCTCCTTGAATCCGCAACACGGTTTGGACATTGGATCATCACAACAAGCGCCAAACTGTAGTGCGTTACGGGCCGCAATCCAGCGGTGTGGGCGTTCAGAGAGCAGCATCGACTCGTGGGGACGGCAAAAGAGAGGAAGGAAGGTAGTACCAACAGCTATGTTGATTTGCCGTCTTCGCTTCAAGCGGCTAGCGCGAACCACATCGTGACAGCCCGTCGGTCGCCTCGTTATCTCCCACGCACCATCCCACTCGCAATTACCCATCGCACACCAGTCCAGCAAGCAACAAAGCATTCAGAAGATGGCATATCGGTAATGGTGAACAGGAAAAAGCAACAGTGAACCGCATAGTTGGTGTAGTTTTAGGCATCCACAAACACGCGCGAACCAATGCACCGGGACATCGGTCACGCCCGCGTCCTTCAGCCGCACGGACATGCACTGTGGCCCTCCCTTCTTCGACGTATGCCGTCATCGAAGCAAAGCCTTTCTCGTAAAACCGCTGTGTAAGAGAAGGGATATGTAACGCCGCGCGGTAAGGGTGGGAAATGCGAGATGGGGGTTAGAGAGCGGCCTGTGCAACGTCGAGCTGCGTTCCAGTGCCTTTGCTTTTTTCCTCGTCTCGATTCAAACGGCATGTCAAAATGATGGTGTCCACGTCGGATTCATGTCAAGGGGTGGCTTTAGCCACTTGTTCCTGCTCTTCTTTTTCTTCTCTTCTCTCCTCCCTTCTCGTCGCCGCACCTGTCCCTAAGTGCGTCTCTCCTACCACCCACACATTTTCTTCTTCTCCCTCTTCTTTGCCAAGTGCCCTCATCGAAGCCGTTACGCTAGCTCAGCCTTGAGGATTGCATCATCGAAATCGAGTAGCATTATCCAGGCTCAGGGTTGCTCTTGGTGAGGCTACAAAGGCCGTAGGTGGAGGCAACTGGCAATACTGGATCCGACTGAACCCCGTCAGTTGGGATGTTGCGGCAAGATTGTTAAGAGGTGGTGTCGAGATTGTTCACGATCAGAGCAGAAGAGTATACAAGAAGAGCTCATCGCAGATCCAAAGCGTATCACAATAAAATCCCGAGCTTCGCATCTACCTTCCCTAGAGCCCTAGCGCGATCAACCTCCGAAACGAATATATCACATCGACTCATCTCGTTCCGGTCCTCAATACGCCCATTCCACGACTCGTCTACGCTCGATACGACCCCATCCAACGCCTCCCGAACATGTGCTACATCGTCTACACCATACACGTGTGCAACCACTGGATACCCCAACCCCAACCCAACAACGGCCCCATACTACGCATATGCGAAGAAGCCGAGAAGCTACGACTTGGCCACCCTTGCCCGGAAACACAACGAGAGCACAAAGTCATGAACCGAAGTCAAGGCATGTGTACAGGCTGCATGTGGAAGAAAGTCAGCAAGTAAGCCATCCTCCAGATCGCCCAACGTTGTCAAGGAAAGAAAAAGCGGGGACGATATGTGGGGGTTCTCAGACGAAAGAGCCGCGGCAGAATCAAATAGCAGGAATGTGGAGATGGGATAAGGGAAAAGGAAAAGGAAAAGAACAGGATTACGGGGTGGAGAAGGGCCGATAATCTGCCTCTTCTTTGCTCGTTTAGCCTTCATAGGCGGAGACGACCGTCAACCGTCGACCGCTTCACTCTGGCTTTCCAAGGTTCTGTGTCGCGGGTCGGCGTGGGCGGTCATGATGACAGGCACATGCCGAGAATAAGGCCGCGTGTGAACGCCCACCTTCCCAACCGGAACTGCCATTGCGAGGCTGAGAGAGCAGCGACACGTGCGGCTTAGCTCTGGCGGTGCATGCACGATACGGCCCGGGTCTCGGTCCGACCAAGGTGTCAGATTTGCCGTTTGTCTGGGGGATTCGCTGGGTGAGCTTGAGGGTTCTTGAGGCGCTGCGGAGTTGACGGAATACAAATATACCCGGGAGGTCTTTTGTCTTTTACGTCGGTGTTTGGGGTAGAAGGGTGCAACTATCGATAGTAACGTATTTCTAGTCCATGATATGATAGACCATTGCGATAGCAAGAGTTCAATGTCTCCATCTCCAAATCCGCCTTACGCGCAAATCAATGCTTGAAGTACGTATCCATGCATGCTACTCAGTTTAGCCTTGGGTAACGGGTCAACTATTGCCGTCATAGCCATGTGCTTTCCAAGGGAGCCAAGCGAGGCAAAGCCTTTCAAGCATTGGCCGTTCTTGTTGCTAAAATTGGAGTCTACTCCAATTGACTTTGGCGTCGTTGGAGTCGCCGCGTGTTATCGGGGCTGTTCGCTAAGGCTGGTCATGTCAGACAACGGGAAGCATGCGGAAGTAACCGGCGGCTTGTTGCGGTTCGGCACAATTTCTCCAGTATGATATGGGGATCTGATCGGTTTTCCTGTGGTATAATAGGTACCCGCGATATGCGACCTGGTGTCTATGCTGCAAAGCTGCGAGGGGCTTGGAACGGGGAGGTTGTTACGCTTTCATGTATGAATCGAAGGCCATGCATCATATATCCTACGCTCGCATTACCTACCGTCTGATACCATTGCATATGGTTCCTGATCGCCCAGGATCCTTCCGTTTATAGCTCGGAGAGGAATCGTCCGTGTTGGAAGTGGCAACGTTCATCCAGATAACGGGGTCTTCTCATCATACCAAAATAGTGACTTGAAACCATCGTAGACAACCGGAGACGTGGAATCGTCGGTATCCCCGAACGCGACGGTTTATACTTTCGACCATTCCCAAGGTAGCAGCGTTCCCGCCGAGCACATGATCTCGCACTCATTTTTGAGATAGTCCCCAAGAAACCGTACCAGAAGCGCGATATCGACCAACCGATCGTAAAACATTCTATAGCATTATAGATGTGAAACTTCAACACATAGTGTAACGATTGGACTATCCCCTAGCCTTTACCACCAGTTTCTTTTACCCAGGCGCTCGTAACACCTGCTCATCGCGTGGCACTGGACTAAGCGACGTTGTCGACATTTCTAAGACCGCTGTGGTTGCAGAACAAGCATAATGTATGCCAGGCAGACCAAAGACGCGAACAGATGAGAAACGGGAGAGATAGCTCTGTCCCAAGCCATCGTCGGTCCTGAACGTGTATAGTGATCCTCCCCCTCTGACGCTTAATGAGGTGACAAAGCATGAGACACCAGATAATGTCATGATTTCGGTTGGGTTGCTACATATGTAGCATGATATTCTAGCAAGTCACACATGAGATATTGTATACTTATACCATATGCTTTAGCGAGACCTTTTGAACAAGGAAGATCTACAAACTACAAGTGACGAGGTTCTAGTAATTCGTTGTGATGATGGCGTTAAGTGCAAAGAAGGCCAGGACGCGTAATCTGTGCTACGGTCACATATCGGGCTTTCAGCCCAACCCTACAGGCAAGAGACGGAAGGCGTCTGTGTTCGGTTACTCAGCTTGTAGAACGAGAAGACACTACTCCATATAGGAGAGAGCAAGAGGCGCCTCTTCGTGCGTATTATGCTTGATAATGTTGCGACTTGTCGAAGCCGCGCGACAAAAGCATGATCGCGCACAAATTACCACGTGGCTTAGCATCTCGGAGATATGTCCATGAACTTACCATGCGACACAATGTGTGTTCCTGGCTAGTGGTTGCGGAGTTGAGTCTATCAGATTGGGAGGGAAAAGGAAATCTGATCCGACAAGGAGGCACCCATGAAGCTTGACTCGTCAGAATACGAACGGAACCATGGACAGTCATGCCGATGCACTGTTGAACTTCGGAGTCTCATCCGGTAAATCGTGCGACATATCCATGTGATAGCAAGATAGAATGCAGGATGAGAGTGACGCGAGGCGTGGAGCTTCGCATCCAGACAGTCTATACTCTGCCTGCGGGATCGGTTCGGCACCAAAGTGACGATAGCCGTAGCGAGCAGCGCCGCATCAGCCACCACACCCTTGCGTGCGTTATTGCTTTTCTTGATAAAGACGGCCTGCAGCCCGCATGATTGCTCATGCAGCCCGTTTCGACCTCGGGAATGTCATCCCGGAAGGAGAATGGATGTGGTCCCACCTTTCAGGGTTGCACCGAGAGGCCGCCCGGTCCCACACAACCCTGAGGCGAACATCTTCATGGAACATGACAAGCTCATGGCGTACACGAACCAAAGTTTTTTTCGCAACCAAACATACGAGCCACGGGTTGGAAAGCGTGGCAATTTTCGGTGGTGGAGACTCCCATGCCTGCGAGCGGGGAATATTGCGGGCCTGAGGGGATGCAGAGGTAACACAACGCATCATGCGCTTTCCCGTTTTCTTTGAGCCCTTCTCTGGGCGTGCAGCTTCCTGTTGCTTCGACAATCGAGGGATCAAGTGGGGGGATAAAGTGGGTATCGGAAAATGCTTGACCTTCCCTCCGCTAGCCAGGCGACTAAGGGTGTTGTCGGACAGAACAGCGAGGTTGCACAACCTGTCAGCTAACGGCTCTCACCAACCACTCATCTGTGTCGCCGATCGCCTGCATTAGCTATATGCAGGCTCACCCGGAAAGCAGTGTAGGGATGAAGATCGCAGCATTTCACGGATAGAGCCATGTTCCAGATGTTGTACTCTCCAGGGAGGAACGGTTTGCCAGTCATGTCACAGCGCTGAACGGCGCGCAGCATGCAGGTGGGTGGAAGCATCAAGGCGCCGTGAAACGTTCGGATGCGCGATAGTAGTAGGTAGGGGTGGGCGTGGATTACCACTGGTACGGACGAGGTGTATTGGCTAAATACATGGCCTGCCTTGCTCGCCAATGCGGGGAGACGGTTTATTGATAGATGGTCATGGTCCTCGTGTTGGCGGCTTATGGCAGGATATGTTTGCTTGCGACGCAGTTCAGCAGGGGCTAGCGACGTAGGATAATAGAGTTTCCTCAGGCAAAGACGAAACCGAACAGGTCCTTCTGAGCTTGCACAACTGCAAGTACGCAAGTTAAAAACCTAACATTAATGCAGGCGTGCAGGTTGTCTGATAAGGCAAGCAATGTTCTCTTGCTTCCTGCTGCAGTTGGAGGCGTCCGGTCTTCCCTTGACCGGGGTGGAGTCGACAGAAACAAATACCGGGTGCCGCTCGTCAGGCAGTTAGATGATGAACGAAGCAAAATCCCCGGGCCACAGCCGCCAGCTGGAGTGCCAAGACGAGGCTCAATCCTTCGCCGTCCCACAAAACGTTTCAAGAAAACAATCGCACTCTCTAAAGGTCGTGTCCCTGATGACAGGATGGGGAGCAGATATGTATCTATCAAAGATCGACAAACTCTCGGCTTCTCGGGTCACGATGTGAGCGGACGGGCACGATGCAGATCTGAGCCTCGCCATGACAGACACGGACGCGAAGAACGTTTTGCTGGTGCGTTTCGCATGCGCCTCGCCGTTACCGCACAAGTCTGCCGCGTTCAGACAGAACGTACTGCAGACAAGATTTGGAAAATCGAGAAGTGACAGTAGCTCAAAGTGGCAGCGAAATGTTAATTGTTTGGTGAGGGAGCTAGATGGACCTTCCGCATTGGTAAGACCGCAGTCCCTTTAAAAACAGCCTCGCTTACCGGCACGGCTTTGATGACGCGCGCAGGCCAGCCCTGGATCCACAAGCTGGAGTTTCACGTGGGTGCGGTTCTTGAGCCCAGATGCTAAGAGAGGGGCTTTTGCTAGCGGCGGCCCGATGTCCTTTTCTCGGTCACGCTGCTCCGTGGACACCAGCGACGGAAACGGTATCGACAGATGTGCTACGGGTGCGGTGGGCTGCAGCACGCCAAGAAAGTTGGACGCAATCATGGCTCGAGTGAAGGGCGGCAGATGCCAGCGGCTTGGTCCTGCACCGAGGCGACGCAATCCCGGTTGCATGCTCATGCGCCAACAAGTGATCGACTCTTGTCAGATTCAGGCTGCGGCAGGGGGTGGATTGGGTGACACGAGCCTTTTTGCCGAGGACGCGGGAGCGGAGGACAACTGCGTCACATTGCGATGCATGCCGAGAGCCGCTAAGCAGACGACGGAGGCTTCTCTGTTCTCATGTGGAGGCTGGCTGATCGCCCGCCCCCGGCCTTTGGACGGTACTGCGTGTGGGTGCGCACCATCTGTGTCAGCACCGTCGTAGGCCTTGGTGCCCCTTTTGCAGGCCCTATATCAGCCCATTCCTGGCGGTTCCGAAATGACAACCATGCCGTTTTACCTAGTAGGCGCGCCAGCTGAAGACGCCGTAGGGCGACGATGGGGGTCTGGGTGGCTGGCATGGTAATCTGGCGACGCCTCCCAGAAAGCCCCGCTGCGCGAACAGGCAGTCTCGGGAAAAGAAATGCACCATCCATCAGCGTGGGTGTCGCGCTGCGTTGGGTGCCTTGGAGAGAGTTTATTTTGCAGGGAGAAAGTTGAGGCTGGAACATGCTCGAACCACGATCCACATGTGTTCGCAACGTCCAACGGCCCCTGCGACCATGTCTCATTAACTCGTTCAGGCAGAGGGTGTGGCGTTCTGCGCTGGCAGTGTATCATCATGGCAGTAGAAAATCGGCGAACCCAGATTGATGTGTCCTCTAGATGCGGCGCATATAGCGTAATGGCGGTAGCGTGTCAATCCATCGGCTCCGCTGTTGGGTGAACCTGGGACGAACCGTACCAGATCCGACGGAACGATCTGAAACAAACCATTCGATCTGCCAGAATTAAATCGCCTGGCTCAGCGTGATTAAGCAGTCTGGCTCGTCTGTCACCTGGCACCAATGTGATGTAGTAGTACAGTAAGGCGCCGGCGGTGGTTGCATGGGTCGCGGCGGATAGTCAGCGCGTCGATGCTAGGCACGTAATTTACGGCCCACTGGCTGGCACAAAGTGGGTCTTGGGCTAGCCGTGCACGCTAAACCATGCATCCCTGCAACATCTGGTCCCCTTACCCACGTCTGATGGAAGGGACGTTGGAGCGCCCCTTCCATCTGTTGGTCTGCGGCTTCCTCATCTGTTTTCTCTTCCGCGAGGCTGCATCCTACACCAGTCCTTCCTTCTCAACACACGTCGTGGCGAAGACCACCACATTGATTGTTGCTCTCTGACAGCTCTGCCCTCCAAGTCGGGGTCCACACCGTCCGTGTTCCTCTGCGCGCTGCTGTCGTTCTCCGCGCCAACCTCCACGCCTCGACTCGCACCCGTCAGTACGCTTGCGAGACGCGCTCCCACGCCCGACTGTACGTAGCCATCCTCCATCACCACCATCAAGCAGCATCTCCTGACTCATCCAGATCGACAGCCCGGCGACCCTTCAGTTGCTCCAGTCTGGTCTTCCCCTCCATCAGACTACTCCGTCACTGTCGCAGCTTCAGTAGCGCAGACGTCGCATTGTAGCCAGATCGGTCGCAAGCAGCCTTCATGGCACAACACCAGCAACCCTCGCCCACTACGGGCATGCCTCCGCATCATGTAGGGCAGCATCATCCCGCGCACGCGCAGGTGAATGGACACCCGCCGCACGCGACCCAGCCCAAGACACCGTCGCAGTACTTGGGGCAATTGACCGAGGCTGTATGGACTCAGATGGGTAAGCCAGTATCCAGTGTGCGCAGGGCCGGCACAGACTAACACCCAACAGGCTCTCTCTCTGAGCAAATGCAAGACTTGGAAGGCGCCATGCAATGCTACGAACAGGCCTTGAAGTTCAACCAGTGGTCTGTGCCAGCTATGCAAGGTATCGCGTGCATTCTCCGCACCAAAGATGCCTTTCCAGCAGCTGTCGAATACTTGCGCACGATTCTCAAAGTCGACCAAGCCAATGGCGACGTTTGGGGCAGCCTCGGTAAGAAATTTGCGCGCATCTTTCGCGAATCATCTCACTAACAAAACCAGGTCACTGCTACTTGATGATGGATGACTTGCAGCAGGCGTACTCTGCCTACCAGCAGGCGCTGTACCATCTGTCTGACCCAAAGGAGCCCAAGCTCTGGTATGGCATCGGAATACTATATGATCGCTACGGATCGCTTGAGCACGCCGAAGAGGCCTTCTCGCAGGTAATGCGCATGGAGCCTACGTTCGAAAAGGCAAACGAGATCTACTTCCGCCTTGGCATAATCTACAAGCAGCAGCAGAAGTTCAACCAAAGTCTAGACGTAAGCATACTTGAATCTCACCCCACGAACGCTTCTAACAGTTGACAGTGCTTCAAATACATCGTCACCAATCCTCCTCGCCCACTTACTGAAGAGGATATCTGGTTCCAGATTGGACATGTGTACGAACAGCAGAAAGAGGTTTGTCTCACCAAGCTTCGTAAGCTTTCACCGCTGACATGACGATTAGTTCGAAGCAGCCAAGGGCGCCTATCGCCGGGTTCTCGAGCGTGATGCCAACCACGCCAAGGTCTTACAGCAGCTGGGCTGGCTACACCACCAGCAGAGCACCAATTACGCTAGCCAGGAGCAGGCCATTGAGTACCTGGAGAAGTCTGTTGCTTCCGGTAAGCATTGCATCCCCGTGTGATTATGCGCGTGTATCTAATCCATTGCTCTAGATCAAACGGACGCGCAGAGTTGGTACTTGCTGGGACGCTGCTACATGTCACAGCAGAAGTACCCCAAGGCGTACGAGGCTTATCAGCAAGCTGTGTACCGTGACGGCAGGAACCCGACCTTCTGGTGCAGCATTGGTGTACTGTACTACCAGATCAACCAGTACCGCGACGCGCTAGATGCATACTCCCGTGCCATCCGCCTCAACCCCAACATCTCAGAAGTCTGGTACGACCTCGGCACACTGGTAAGTAGTTGATCGTCCCTGGACTGAAGGCTCTTCACTAACAATGGCACAGTACGAGTCCTGCAACAACCAGACAGCGGATGCACTAGACGCATACCAGCGCGCGGCCGACCTCGACCCATCTAACGTACACATCAAGGCTCGCCTGCAGCTTCTGCAGAATGGACAGACGTCTGCTGGCGCCCCGAACCAGGGCAATGCTCCTATACCTCAAGACGTGCACCCTCAAGCCTACCAGCCTGCCTCTGTACATGGACCTACCGCTCCGCAATGGGGCGCACCTCAGCCCCAGCAGCCTCCGCAAGGTCCTGCTCCTCCAGCCCTAGCGCCCGGATGGGATCGCCCTCTGGCACAGATCCGCGACCCTGGCCTTCCACCACAGCAGCTGAACCCATATGAGCAGCGCGAGGGCATTCGACCGCCTACACAGCATGCTCCCCAGAGGCCCGTAAGCCCCCGACAGGAAGCTCCCAGGTCATACGCAGAGCCTCCTCGTCCTCCCACAAACGGACCGGGTCCTCAAGGGCCAGCTGGTCCCCCACCTCCCGGACCACCCGGGCCAATGCGCCGTGGCATGTCTCCATCGCCGAAGACACACCATGCTGCTCCCAGCCCCTACCACCCTCAGCCACCGCAGCTGACACCGCAGGCGGCTCATGCGCAGCCACAACCACCTCTGCCCCTACATCAGCAACAGCAGCCACCTCAGCCTAACCGTATCTCCAACCCGAACTACGGCCCTCACGCTGGTAGTGTGCCTCCTCCACCCCCGCCCCCACCTACAGGTCTCGGTGGCCCACCATCTCAGGCCTCTAGCCAGAGCGGCGTACCTCCATACGGTGTTCGCCCTGCCAGCCCACCTCCGGAAGTGCGCCCGATCGTTGAGAACCGAGCGGGATCTCCACGCAACGGATACCAGGGACCGTACCAGCACCATGCTGATCCTTCTGCAACCGGTGGTATTGCTAGCGGAGCTCCTCCACCAGCTTCTGCCCAGACGGCTGCTGAGCAAGCAGCCCGCGAGCGTGACGACCGGCCGCCGACTGCTCCACCGAAACGACACCGCGAGTGGGAGGAGAATGACCACGCGAATGCAAAGCCTCCCATGAACGACGAGAAGCGTCAGAAGATGGAAGAGCCTCACAGCCGCCGTCCAACTCCCCCGCACCGCATGTCTTCTCCTCAGGTGCCGCGCCAGAGCCCTCAGGAGGGTCCCGATCCCCGGCGCTTCAACGATGGCTACCACCCGTCCGAGGCTGCTCACCACCCGCCGTCGCTCCCACCCATGGCAGCTGCGCGACCATTATCTCGCATGTCAGAGACACCAAAGCAGGAGCGCATCGAGCGACCTGAGCACCACGAGCCGGCTGCCCGCCAGATGGATGTGGATGAGAACTACGACGATGAGGGCGATGACGCGAAACCTACCGCGCCCAAATCTGAGCGCAGTAGCCCTCGCAATGCGCCCACCAACGGCGTTCCTTCTCATGCTCCCACGCCAGCCGAGCAAAAGTCTTAGGATGATTTCGAGGTACTCTTCGGGCAGCACTAGAATTCTGACAGGGTTTTACTTTCTTGTTTTTGCAATTAGTTACATGAGAATTGGGGAGTTGGGGATGTCTAGTTGGAGGGCAAAACATGGAAGAGACGTGGTAACGTACTTCCGCATGGCGATGATACCCTGCGCGCCTTACATAGTCCCCGCGCTTTTCGAGTGTTGTATGTATTTCTTAATCACCCACGAGAATGAAAATGCGATTATCACTATATACCCTGTTGCTTTGGTGTGCACTATGACTTCATCGTATCATTCAAGTGACTACTGTTCATTGGTAGCGCAGGTGGTGTCATTACTCGCTGCAACTTGCAGTGATCAAGGTCGGCGCAAATGGTGGGGTTGCTCACCTGCTCGTGGAAACGCCCGCAGTTAGCTGCTGTTGCGTCATCGCAGCGCGCTGCATCGCGAAATCATGGAAAGGCTTCTCCAACATCTTCCTCGCTATACTGTACATCCTAATTACGCGGAGCTCTCGTCTATTTCATACATCCCCAAACGACTGACGCGCCATAACGACCAACCATCCTCCTGTTTCGCTGTCCAAAATCACCAATCCACACGTCGCACCTTCCACTCCATCGTCTCCGTCTCACGTCCTGTTCTACCCATACGTGCTTGTTGCGTCGAAACCGTTCGCCTGACCGCCCTTTGTAACATGTCTTCCGACGCCGACTACGCCGCTTTTCTCGACAAAGCAAATCAGGACACTGGCTCTGCGGAGACCAAGGACGCGTCGCAGAAGAAGAGCTATGGCACCAAGAGCGTGAACACGGCCGTACCCAAAGCGCTAGAACAAGTAGAAGAGTACTATGTCAGCGACTCAGATGAGCCGTTTGAACCGGTTGCGTTAGAGTTTGATGGCGACAGCGTGTCTGCTGGTAGGATTCCCCTCATTTACGCGCACAGCGACGACAAGCCTCACGAAGTATAACATGCGCTAACATACACACAGACGACCTGAAGAAGCTCATCGGGAGCGACTCGGTAGAAGAGGTCAAAGGCACCGGCTTCGAGAGCCAATACAAAAAGATCATCGACGCGGTGAAGGCAGCCGGTAACGGGACCGTCAACGTATACCGGGTGGAGCTGTCGGGCACCAGGGCAGAGTACTACGTGGTGGGCGTGGACAAGGCGGAAGGCAGGATCGTGGGTCTCAAGGCTCTTGCCGTAGAGTCGTAAGCAGCAATGCACCGGGAAATGAAGACATGAACATGATCACGATGCGCTGCGCCGGATTATACACATGCCGATCTACATCGAACACGTTCCTTCCTGCGATGATGGGGCTCGGGTGCCCATGGCGCGAATAACGCCGTTTGAAAC
Source organism: Alternaria arbusti (assembly GCF_024043155.1). NCBI lineage: Eukaryota > Fungi > Ascomycota > Dothideomycetes > Pleosporales > Pleosporaceae > Alternaria > Alternaria arbusti. The sequence goes on from NW_026249964.1 coordinate 71,963, forward strand.
ACGTCGCGCTCGCTGGGTTATGGTTGACAGTCAACGGGTCTCACTGACAAGATGGTGGAGCGTGCAGGTTCATGATGCGACGTCAGAAATTCGATTAGTAGATGTAATCTGCTGGTAGATCTGCGCTACGTGCATCTCTACATACTGTACGGTTGTCATAGCTTTGGGCTTCAGTGTGGACTTGTTTTCTCCAACCTCCCCTTCAATTATCGTACATGTTTGGATAAGAAAACATGTATGCATGGTCGCATGATGCCTGTGCGTGTATGCACGCGGCAATGGTGAAGCCCAGACGACACGCATGAGTCGCGCGGCGGGCTTCGAACCGCCAGTATGGCAAGAGACGTCCAGCAGGCTCGTTGCTCGACTTCAGCTTGCACGACATATAGATAGTTCAGCCTCGTGTACGTCAAGACCGCAGCCTTGCAATACGGTATCGATATATAGTTTGATTGGCTGTTTAAACACACTAGTTCGCCCAATCCGGCTATGCCTCGGCCGGACGTTGCAAAGTTCCAGAACCGGGCGGTCAGCTGCGCCTCCGAGCTTCATTTCGGGTGTACCCTAGGGAGCGCTTGGCCCCGGGCAATGGGATCCAGCAGTCTCAACCAGATTGGAAGCCGACCGATACGTGTCGGGAAGCCTAGGACGACGGCAAGCTGAACAGACCGGCGTGGAGCGGGTTGATTGAGATGCAGACGACGATAGGGAACGGTAGAGACGAAACGGATGGGTTAGAGCATTGGCCATTGCATGTCTCGGGGATCCGAAAAGAAGGTGAGGGACGTGGGAAGGATCAAAAAGGATGGTGTCAGATCGCCACGCTATCTTCGGCAGCGATACGGTGGGCGACCTGGTCAACACGAGATAAGATCGTGAAGTTACATGTACGTTTCTCAACGGTCGTGAGCACGAGGCACGTTCTTGTAACTGGTACCTTGGTACAAGTGCGGTAGCAAACGCCGCTTGCGAGGATGGGGGATTGCGGTTATTATATGTGGTGCCGACGCGTAATGGTAGAGGCGATGATCTTAGGCTATCGATTGCGCGTGCAAAGACGCGGATGCGCGTTTGGATTCTTGGAATGCCATGTTGAGGCGCGGGATATGCAGAGCTAGCGGTTGCGATGCAGCGTGCAGGCGGTTTCTATAGAGACAATCGTGTGTACCGTGGAGAGGCTGCATGTGAGGGGTGTTGAGGGGAATGACGGCTTGGTTGAAGGCGTCAAAGTTTGGGTGACAGGCAGACAGACAGACAGCAGCACGACGGGCTTCACGCATGACATGGCAATTTGGGTACTTTTTGACAGGCTCCACCATAGGAGAGGCAGTGGAAAAGTGTTGAAACGGGCTTGGTAAATTTAGCAAGGCTCTCCCGCTGGTGTGCGTAAGCGGGCCTTTGAATCTTCGCCGCATGCAAGCGCCGTGGCAGCGACGATTGGCCGCTCCTTGGTCGAGCTTCGAGATCTTCGCCCTCCCTGAAGTCCGTGTGGGCCCGACTCAGGAACAAAGCCCTAACCTCTCCCACCACCCACCGCTGCTTGCCACTCTCTGACCACGGCGCCGTCGCTTGTTGTGTTCCTGTCACTATCCCACAACATATCAGTGCCTCTCTTTGTTGCATTATTTCCCGCATCATTACCATCGCCATTCTAATCTGCACCTTCCAGCCCAGTGCGTCCTGCGTCATCCGTCATTCGCGCCTGCTGCCGTTGACCAGCGCCTGCCCTGCCAAGTCCCTTATCCTGGGCGCCCCCGTTTGGGCCAGGAGCCATCGATTCACCTCCCCTTGAACCTCGACCTCCCCCATTTTCCCTCACGCCGCCCTCCTTCCTGCTCCTCGACGCCCAGCAGCGATACCGAGCAGCATCGCATCACGAGTGGAGGATATCCGGCTTCCCACGTGCTTTACCTGACACCACTAGCTGCAGCATAGCCCCTGTTAGGAATTTGCCCACCCGCGTGCCATAGGTTACCGCAACACTCGTTTTCCACCTGCATACCGCCTACGCCGATTCATCCTCTTCACTTCGCTCTGCTATCCGAGTAGCAGCTAGCCAGGAATTATCGCCAACCCTCACCGCATACGCTCCCTCGCACCATGATGCCGCAATCGCCGAGGGGAGACGGGCCGCCCCATCTCCGCCTCAACTCGGGCTCCCACGAGCCCAGGACCGACGACAACTCGATGCCTGCTGTGCGCCCCAACACGGCACGAACCAACTCTGCGCGCTCGTTAACCCAGCCAATCCGTCCTGGCACAGCCCCAAGTCAAGGCATCCGATCGCCCGGCGCGCCCGATGTATACAGCAATGCGTCCATCGCAGAGTCCGCTGAGATGTTGCTCCCGCCGCAGAAGATCCGCACGCAGCGCTCCTACCGAGACGAATCGCCCATGCAATCGCCCTCTGGCTTTTCCTCGCGGCGGACAAGTTGGAGCTCAGACATGACGGGAGGGCCTTTCGCTTCGCCTTTCGACGACTCGAGAGCGCCGTCGCGAGCTGGCAGCGAAGAAGATCTCAACACCCAGACTGTCTCTGAGAAGTTCAACATTCACCCATCGGCTGGATTGTTGCTCTTCCCGGAAGACGTGGAGAAGGACGACTACCTGCACAATCCCGACCCGAACGAGAAGGACAAGAGAGACTGCGATGTCTTCACGCGGAGAGGTATAGTCAATCTGGGTGGATTGGCCATTCTCGCGCTCGGTCTTCTCATGCTTTTCATCGGTTACCCCGTTCTGTACGTATTTGCGATTCCGACGATTTTCGACTTCACTAACGCATCGCAGCACCTTCGTCGAGGATCTCACGGCACCAGAACGAGGCCCATGCACAGACAATCCTCTGTGCATAGAAGGCAAGCAAAACGAGCCGCTTTTGAACAACCTACGAAAGGGCCTCATTGATCCCGATACGCCCAAGGAGGCCATGACGCGCACATCGTACAACGGCGAGGAGCAAGTCTTGGTCTTTTCAGACGAGTTCAACACCCCCGGTCGCACGTTCTACGATGGCGATGACCCATTCTTCCAAGCTGTCGACATCTGGTACGGTGCTACTATGGATTTGGAGGTAAGTTTCGAAATAGCCATCTTCAAATTGCAGCGCTGACATGTTCCAGTGGTACGACCCAGATCAAGCCTACACCGAAGACGGCGTTCTCGTCCTGAAATTCACCAAAGAGAAGAGCCACGGCCTCGATTACCGTTCTGGTATGATCCAGTCGTGGAACAAGCTCTGCTACAAGGGTGGACACTTGGAGGCCAGCATTTCGCTGCCTGGTCGTGGTAACACGAGTGGTTTCTGGCCCGGTTTCTGGACTATGGGCAACTTGGCTCGCCCCGGTTACCTCGCCTCGACTGAGGGTCTTTGGCCATACAGTTACCACGACAAGTGCGACATTGGTATCACGCCAAACCAGAGTTCATACGACGGTCTCAGCTACTTGCCTGGTATGAAGCTACCCGCTTGCACCTGCGACGGCCAAGACCATCCCAGCCCCGGCAAATCCCGCAGTGCTCCGGAAATCGATGCTTTGGAAGGTTCAGTTCATTTCCTCGGTCCTGGAGAGTCCAACGCCATTGGTGTCGTGTCTCAGTCCTTCCAAGCAGCACCGTTCGACACATGGTACATGCCTGACTACGGTAAATTCTCTCACTTCCGTTTGATCGGATTCAACTAATGTTTGGCAGAATACATGGAACTCTATGATACCTCGATTACCACGATGAACGCTTACAAGGGTGGTCCCTTCCAGCAAGCTATCTCTGGGTTGACCAACTTGAACAACGACTGGTACAACGGCAAGCAGTATCAGACATACTCATTCGAGTACAAGACCGGCGACGAAGGTTTCATCACCTGGTATGTCGGAGAGGACAAGACCTGGACCATGTCCGCACCAGCGACGCGTGCCAACGGTAACATTGGAACGCGAGTCATCCCGGAAGAGCCAATGTCCATCATTGCCAACTTCGGAATGTCGAACAGTTTCGCAGCCATCAACATTGAGGACATCGAGGCGCATGACCTCCCGGCCAAGATGCGGATAGACTACATTCGCATCTACCAGCCAAAGGACAACCAGATCATGACTTGCGATCCCGAGGGCTACCCTACTACCGACTACATCAGGAACCACCCTGAGCCTTATGCGAACCCTAACATCACTGACTGGTAAGTCCATACATCACATCTGTTATGATAGTACTAACATGAACCAGGAAATCCAGCAAGTACGACTGGCCCAAGAACTCCTTCATGGATGGTTGCAAGGCAGAAGTAGAGACCTAGTGACCTGCAACTTCCCAGAGACTGCTGGCTTTCGGTCTCTGTTGTCATCACTTCCCTTGTGTCGACTACCTTACGTGGCCATGGCAGTACGACGAATACCCCTCAAGATTGGAGTTCCCTCGCAAAAAAGCACGTTAATCATAGATCATCGTTTCCTCTTTTCGACCTTTTCGAAGGCCACATTAGCATTTGCATGGAGCCGGGGGCGTTTACGACATTTCGAATCTCACATGCCTTCGCCTTCGCCTTACTCGGGGACCCAAGATGTTATCTGGCCTGCGTGCGACTGTCCGGTTTCCTGGAATTAGGGGCCACTACTTCAACGCACCGCCGTCGCGCCGATACACAAGCCGCCTGTCGCTCGCTTCGACTGCGCCCGTCCAGTTGTCCATTGAACGATCCCCTTTCAGCAGCGGCTTCGTCTGCAAAGAATCTTTTCCAACCTTCTCACATATGAACGGCGCGCGCAACTCTGTATATCACGGCATCTGTTCTTCCATGCTTCGCCTGTACAAAGCATACTTGCAACATCAAGACTTTTCAAGACCGCCTTTCTGTTTCCCGTCTTCTTCCCTCATCTTCTTTCCAGGGTCTTGGTCAAAGTGGAGTTGCTGGGCGGCGCCTTACAGCTTCCAATCACCCCAACTTCTTCTTCTTCTTCTTTCGATCATCTGAATTGTTGTCTTGTAATGCATCGCTTGGCTTCTATTTCTGCTGCTTCATCTTTTCTTTGATATTGTTGGACATTTTGGGAGCAAATATGGCAAAGGGACTACTGGGGATGGAATGATGAATGAGGAAATCTGGTCTTTTTTATATTGATATATCCGGGCGTTTTTAATGTTTAGCAGAGGGAGAGGACGTAGATGTGGGAGGAGGGTTTGAGGTGGCGGTGGCGGTGGTGGAAGAAGCTGCTGCTGTTGTTGGTAGAAGGGTGGCATATGAATGGTGTAGGAGATGAGAGAGGAGGAGGAGTAGACAGGAGATAACATACCCTCTGATGTGTATACTGAGAGTTTATTCAATCAAGTTCAACAAACAACACTTCTTCTCTTGCATGTGTGAGGCTTGTGGACGTGTGTGGTACGACATGATAATGCTGTTGAATAAGGGATACACGGGTGTCTGGCTTGAGAGGTGGCAGTGCAGTTCTTCAAGTTCTTCCAATGTATCCTCATCAAGAATCGATGTCACGCAGTCTAGTCCTCACACGTCACAACATAGCCAGCATTGACAACATGTCAAGATCGAAATCCCATTGATCCTTTCTCACAACGCCTACCATTCACCCAAGCATCCCACCCAAACACACCGGTATACCTAAATACTAATAAAGAAACTCTTCTCTCCCTCCTTCGGCTCCACCCAAGCACGCTTCAAAATCGGATCCGCACAACTAATCCTTATCCGCTCGACCGTCGCAGGCGACGTAAGCGACAAAAGCGATGTTTCGCCAAATTGTGTGCGCGCAGCTTTCAACGCGTCGCGAATGGCGAAGAAGACAGCGCTGCCCATGAAGAGGGGGGGTTCGCCTAGTGGTATCAAGTCAGTAAACAGTGACGGTATAAAGGAAGACGGGTGGGTAAGGAAAGAAACAGGAAAAACCCGGGAAAAGACTTACCAACACCCCTACTCCTCTGAATAGTCCTCAGATTCTCCCAGTTAACATCCTTAAGCAACGTGACGTTCATAACTTGAGGCACATCCCTAAACCCAGGAATCTTATAATTCCCCGGCCCCTTCGTCGCCACACCCCCCGTCCCCCTCAACCACAGTGACTCCTCCGTAGTAAAAAGGCCCTGACCCTGCACAAACGCGCCTTCAATCTGGCCGTAGTCGATCGCCGGATTGATACTCCTTCCAACATCCATTTTGATATCAGCGCGACGAGTCGTCCAGTCACCGGTGAGGGTGTCGATTTCGACCTCGGCGGCGGCAACGCCCTGTGTGAAGTAGAAGAACATCTGGCCCGTGTTTGCGCCCCAGACGTAGCCTATATCGGGGGTTTTGTAGAAGCCCTGAGCGGAGAGGTTGACGCGGGAGAAGTAGGCGGCGTGGGCGAGGTCTTTCATGGTGGCGTCTTTGCCTAGTTTTTCGCGGAAGGGGGCGAGGCGGGCGTTTAGTTCCACGCAGGCGTTGTGGATGGCGTAGCCGTTTAGGTCGGAGGAGGCGGAGGCGGCGGTCGAGGAACTGTTTGCGACGGTGTTGGTCGCGGTTTCGCTGATGAAGACGGAGTCAAGGGGGACGCCTAGGGTTTCCGCCGCGATTTGCGTCATCTTGGTGTGTAGGCCTTGGCCCATTTCTGTGCCGCCGTGCGCGACGAGGATGCTGCCGTCGTGGTAGATGTGGACGAGGGCGCCGGCTTGGTTGAGGAAGAGGGCGGTGAAGGAGATGCCGAACTTGGTGGGGATGATGGAGAGACCGCGTTTGTTCCACTTGTGTGTTTTGTTGAACTCTTCGATTTCGGCGCGGCGGTGGGCGTAGGCGGATTCTTCTTGGACTTGCTTGTACATGAGCGGGACGTACCAGTCTTTGATTTCTTGGTTGAAGTGCGTGACCATGTTTGTGGAGGGCGAGTAAAAGTTGATTTCTCGTAGCTTCTCCACGGGGATGTTGAGGTGGTCGGCGACTTCTTCCATGTAGGTCTCGGCGATGAACATGCCCTGTGGTCCGCCGAAGCCTCGGAATGCGGTGTTAGAGACGGTGTTTGTCTTCGCGACACGTCCGCGGACATGGATGTTGGGTATCGAGTAGCAGTTGTCGATGTGGGAGAGCGACCGTTCCACGACTGCACCAGAGAGATCCTGACTCCAGCCACCATTGCAGAAGACGTCTGCATCAAGGGCTTGCAGCTTACCGTCCTTGTTGACGGCAACCTTCCAGCGAGCGAGGAAGGGATGCCGTTGTCCAGACGTCATGATATCTTCGTCTCGGTTCAACATGCAGCGTACAGGTCGACGAACCTTGTTCGCTGCGCAGGCCACGATACCAGCGAGCTGGACTGAACGAGTCTCCTTACCGCCAAAGCCACCACCCATGCGCTTCACACGGGTAACAATCTTGTTGGCAGCAACACCGACAACCTTGGACACATATGCTTGCGTCTCCGCTGGGTTCTGTGTGCTGCTGAAGATCTCCATCTCGCCATCCTCAGGCTTGGGGACAGCGACACATGCTTGAGTCTCAAGGTAGAAGTGCTCTTGACCACCCATGCGCACTACACCAGTGAAGACGTGATCAGCCTCGGCAAACGCCTTCTCGGTATCTCCCTTCTGGATGTGACGGAAGTGGTTGAAGTAGCTATCCTTCTCAATAGCCTCTTCAATTGTGAAGATAGCTGGAAGCTCTTCATACTCGATCTTGACAGCACGTGCGGCCTGCTCTGCATGTTTCGCTGTGTCAGCCAAGATCATACCAATTGGCTGACCAGCAGTGAAGACTTCGTCGAGAGCGAAGAATGTCTCATCGCAGGACGGCGCACCCCACCAGTTGGCTTCTGGAGATGCAAGATCCTTGTGGTCGACGTACGTAACAACACCAGGAAGTTCCAGTGCGGGTTCGGCATCGACGGATAGTAGCTTGGCGTGTGCCTTTGTTGAAAGTACCAAGCAGCCATACAACTCGTTTCTTTGCAGGGGAATGTCGTCAGTGTACTGCGCCTCTCCAGTGCACTGCTTCATAGCCGCGACATGGTTCTTCGACTGCCCGACTTCATTCTGGATGTAAGCCTCAGCAGCCTTGTCGTCCTTCTTGCCCGAGCTAATATCTCTTTCAATCTCGCCGATTGCATGTGTGTCGACTTCAGCTTCCTCAGCGTGCAGCTCAGCCAGGATCTCATGGTAGAACTTGTAGAAGAAGCCGAGCGCGAGAGACTTCCTGTATGTCGCCATACCACCTGGGACACCAAACCGCAGATCGAAGTCTTCTTCGAGCTTGTCCATGACGCCCTCCAGTGTTGGAAGATCAGAGAACTTCTTCCCTTGGAGGAAGTCCATTGCTTTGCGCGCGTGAATTGTCGTAGGTGCCATGCCACCGTAAACCAGATCCACACTCTCGACTGTGTGCTGATCGTCCAGTGATATCCTCAAAGCGGCATTCACAATAGCAATGTCGTCATCTTTCCTCTTTGCCTGCTTGTACGCGCGGATGTACTCGCCCTTCTCTTTCGCAACCGGGATCTTCAACCCTGCGATGATGGCATCCGGAGGAAGTGCAGTCTGCCTATATCCCTTGAAGAAAGTGGACATGGGAATTTCCGTCGTCTCCTTGAGGCTCTTTGCTATGAGCGTCGCATTCGTCGCAACAAACACCGGATTCAGATCGGAGATAGGACTCGCTGTTGCAAGGTTACCAGCGGGTGTACCCACATTCCTAATCTGTCGTCCAGCGAAATACCGTATTTGCTTGAGAATGGTAGCAAATGGCTGGCCCCGCACCGGTCCGTAATGCTCGAGAGCGTCTTTGCAAATCTCCTCCAGATCCGTGAGAACAACGTTTCCGCCGATTTCGAGATGATCGTCGTGGAGCTTGAACTGTCGTAGTTCCGCAATGTCGCCGACAAAGACTGAAGCGTTGTAGTTCATGCCCTTGAACTTGATCTCGATTTGTGTTTCAGTCGAGCCACCGATAAGCTTTGCGGAGGGATAAACGTCCTTAATCTCCAGTAACTGTTGCAGAGTCGTTGGTCGGAACCACCTCTTCTTCTTGTTACCGAATGCCAATGGCTTGAACTCGTGTTTCCGTAGCTGTGGGGGAAAGATCAACTCTGTGTCTGGCTTGTACTCGATGAACCCAGGTGGTGCGAATCGCTTAATCGGTTGGTCGTCATCAATGTTCTTGCCGCAACCTCCGCCATTCGCACCGTCCTTGTCCATACAGCATCCGCCTCCACCATTGGCCTTTGCTTTCGCGCAGCCCGATTTCACGCTGAAGCTCTGCGCCGCGTCTAATATCGGCCTGTATCCTGTACACCGACAGAGGTTACCATCAAAGGCTTCCTCAACTTCGAGCTCGCTAGGTCCAACGTTGTTGCGGAGGAGAGCATATAATGACATGACGATGCCCGGTGTACAGAAACCGCATTGACTGCCATTGCCCTTTGCTATCCTCTCCTGTGCAGGATGTGGCCGCTTTACGTTGCCAATTCCTTCCACTGTTATGACGTGTTTGCCGTCTACGCTGACGAGGGGTGCGAGGCATGCGTTTACGGAGGCGTGATAGATCTTGTTCGTTGTGGGATTGAATTGCGATATAACCTAGCAATTTGTCAGTCTCTCGCCCTTGATTCCTGGACCAATGTCTCCGATAGTCCCAGAACCAGAGTGCACTGTCTTTTAGTTTTGGACCCATTATCCTCCACCACAACCACGAGTCAAAGTAAAGTAGCAAACATACCACAGTACAAGCACCACACCCACCCTCCGCACACCCCAACTTCGTCCCCGTCAACCCAATCCCCCTCAAGTACTCCAACAGCGTAACTTCAGGATCCGCACTATCCAACACCACCTTGGTGCCATTCAGGTAAAACCGGAGCGTATCATCGTAATCGGCCGTAACTTCGTTCAGCGACTTGGTCGCGTCGCTTGACACGGCTGGTTGTGGGGATATGAGACCAGGCGCCATGTTTGCCACCCGCGGTGCTGTTGGTAATCAAAGAAGAAAGAGAGACGTAGAAGACAGAAACACAGGCGAGAGGAATGGGGAAAAGAGAAAGGGAAGGCAAGAATGTCACGAAAGGTATCACAAGCTTGATCCTCTAGCTGTTCAGGGTCCTGTCCGTCGGGCTTGTGGGGAATAAGCAAACTAGATATGACAAGCGTGTGTACCGCGGCGGCAGGAGGGATTGCAGCCGCGTAGAGCAGTCATTACATGAGTTAGTTGAGTTAGTTAGTGGTGTGAACGAATCAGCATCGACGTGTTTGTCCCTTATCTTCGTACGCGGTCTAGGGTGAGTAGCTTGCAGAGGCTCCGCGTGCAGGAGCTCGCCGATGGCCGTAGTTCGCGTTCTTGCCCCTCCATAGCCCCACCCCACGCCGCACGTGAGCTGTCAGGTCGCTTCCCGCCTACTGCCTAGGATGGCGAGGTCCGCTGTTGTCGGAAAGGAAGGAGGGTGCCGATAGATACAAGGGAGACAGTTTTTACTGAGTTGAATTGAGGTGTAGTGTGATGCATGGACCTGGGTAAGTCCTACGGTGACATATGTCAGTGCGAAAGACACAGGAGACCTCTGTAGTAAGCTTTAGAATTTGGAGATACAGCGCGTATGAACCAAGTTCCCAGTGCACCTGGCTGCGCTGTACCGTTGTGAGTATCACGAGTGCACATCATACAGAGTATCACGATAGAAGAAACATGCATGAAGGAATTAATTTTGTGTGTTGAGTCACAGCATCTAAAAGCCATGATTCGGAAAAGCTACTATACAAACGATGATCTCCGAGTGCAACGTCCATTAACGCGACTATTTAACCCCAAACGTCACTGCAAACCAAGGCAGATGCAGGTCCAGATTTGTGTGTTGCGCGAAAATACAGGCATGAAGAACAAAGTGACGCTTTTTGGTGGTAAAAAAGTCTTCAAGAGGAAGATTCGAAGACCAACGTCGATCGATGACGGAGGTCTATACCAATTGCACGCCCGTGATAGACATGCAAACAAAGACATGGGAGTCGGGCCTGGCAGACCAGAACATGCCTTGCTGATCAAGATGTAGCAGGGGTAAATGAGAACAAACAGCTGTCGACTTGTTGCGCGGACGTGAGGGTTTGCAGAAAGATCATCCTTGAAGAGAGCATAGTCGAAGCGATGATCAGCTCACACAATGCAGGCGACAGCGATGACAAGAGTGAAGCCGTGAAAACAAGCCAAAGGCTATGATGTCGGTGACAGCCCAGGCTGAAGAGGAGGCTCTTTTGACGGATGAGCACTCAGCGCATAGTAATGCATGCAACAAGGCGAGGCCGGCTACGCGCAAGTCAAGAAAAAGATTTCGAAGATAGTCCAGGTCATCGGGTGGATATCATGCCAGGCGCAGCAAAGTTCCAAGCAATTGGATCATGCAAACAGGGCAGCATTCGGCGAAGTTCAGCAAAATGTGCATCGGTCACGGCAACTAAGCGACGCTTATGCGCCGGGAGGTCCTTGGGCTCCTTGACCGCCCTGTTGTTGCTGGGCGATGGACGCATACCACATTGCAAGGTAGTTTTGGTAGCCGCCATAGACAGCGTATGGGTCAGCAGAAGCAGCACCATTTGCATCGGGTGCAGCTGCTTGAGGAGGCTGCGCGGCCGCGGCGGGTTGTCCATATGAAGGTGTCTGCTGGTGTGAGTATCCATTGTCGTTATTTCCGTTGTCACGTCGTCGTGAGTTGTTCTTCTCTCGCTGCGTCGTATTAGCATCCGTGCAGATCTGTCACACAGCAAACAAACTTACCACTTGGTCGACCTTTTCCCAGATAGCTCGCTTAGCATCATCAATGGCTTGACGGGTTCCGACAAGACCAATCTCGCGCTCAATGTCGGCACCGGAAGCTTGCGATACGTTGATCTTGCAACCGGTCTCTGATTGCATGGACTTGATAGTTTCACCACCTATGAATCGTTAATACGACAAACACAACATATTCAGAGCGATATTACCTTTGCCAATGATCATGCCAACAGCATCAGAGGGAACATGAATACTATCATTGATCTTGCCAGCTCCAGCACCTCCAGCAGCACCTCCACCGTAGGGATCAAAGTTATCACGCCTGGTGAATGCTTGCTGCGGCGGCGCGGCGGCACCGCCACCTTCCATTTGCTTAGTGTCACTGTCGACAATCTCCATGATGAGCTCCTTGGCATGTGCGGCAGCAGTGGGACTTCCGATGAGGTTCACAGGTCGCAAACCATTCACGCTCTTGTTTTCACCGACAATGTTGACGTGGCAGCCACTGCGCTCTTGCAGATCACGGATAGTCTCACCGCCACGGCCGATGATGAGACCAACAGTACGATCAGGCACCATGATTTGCGACGACTGTTCACCCTCACGAAGAGCGGGCTGTTGTTGGCCAACCATCTTAGCGGCGGGTCGGGCATTGCGGCCAGTCTCACGAGCAGGATTGCCGCCATTTTCTTCGATGATGCGGTTGATCTCGCGTTTAGCACTGATACGAGCACCCGGGCTACCGGTTATACGACACTCGCGCTGAGGTCCAGCCTCGGGGCCGTTGATGAATTGAATGCGTGTTTGAGATTCTTGTTCAATGCGGCGGAGACTCTCACCTTGACGTCCAATGACAAGGCCAACCAACGAAGAGTCAATGAGAATCACCTCAGAGTTGTCATTAGCAGGGGGCGAACGTGCTTGCCCGTACTGCTGCGAAGGAGAGAAGGTGTCACGCCTAGGAGGAGAGCGATCACGTTCACGTCCATAGCCACCTCGGCGCTCATCACGACGCTCATCGCGGTATGGGTTGTAGCTTTCACGCACGGGTTCTCGGCGCGCTGGAGACCGCGAGCGCGACCGAGAACGTCGGTAGGGCTGGCGTCCGCTTAGTCGCGGGTCTTCTTGATAAGCTGGAGCTGTGTAAGTTTGCGCTGGGACACCATAACCAGACCAAGACTCAGGTATACCTGGACGCGCTTCGTGTGCAAGGCCCTTCTGAGCCGCAAAGCCACGCGCCTTGGCCAGCGCATCCTGGATGCTGACTGAGCCGGAGCTTACGGGCTTGATAGCGCTGAGATCAAGACTTCCAGAGTGTGTGGGAGGAGGGAAGTTGTATCCGGGCATGGCGGGCGGGGTGGCAGTTGGCATTGCGCCTGGGAAGCCTGGGGGAAGGCCTTGGGGAGGGGCATGTTGCGCCTGGGGAGGCTGCTGGGGCGTCTGCGATGGGGTAGTCGAGGGACGTCCAGCAGCTACAAGGGCAGTCAGTACAAACGTCGCGAGTGTGGTGAAAGTGTGAGCGACCTACCGAGCGCCGCCAGGATGGCGTTGAGATCGGGGGGAGCGGCCATCGGAAATGCGCGCGACCAGGTGGTTAGTTTCAAAGATGAATTGGGACAGCCGTGTTGATGAGCGACAAGAAAGTGAGCAGGGCGCCGTTGAGTCGAGTGCGCAGGTGGTGTGTGTCGTGTGCAGAGATCTTTGTCGCGGCGAAGAAGGAAAGAGGAGTCGGGCGCAGCTTTCGTACGCACAGGCCACTAGCGTGGTATTAGCCGAGCCGTGGCTGGTTCCAAGGTTCTCTCTCTCACTAGAAGAACGTGTTGCCTTTATGGCACAGAATGCTTCTTGACTTCCAAGGTTCACGAGTCAGAGTACACGTGCTTTGCGATTCTGATATAAATTACGTCAATATTGGCTATGATGTGACACGCGCCCGCAACCTGATCGCGCCCAAGGAAAATGACGATGAAGAACAACAAAAAGATCTAGTACAGTCCCAAGTGCGCGCGCTGATATACAAAATGAAGACGGGTATAACATCTATGACACCATCCACCAGGCGCCGACGACAATGGAAACCAACACGAGGATAGTCAGGATGCTAGCACCGGCCTTGTCGCCAGTGGTCACGACATCAAACTTGATGGGATCATCACTCTTATCGTCGTTGCCAGCATCGGGGTTGCTCTTGGAGATACCACCCTTCTCGGCAGTCGCAGGACCGCTGGTAGACGGGTAGAGCAGCGCCTGTACGACTTCCATGGCCGCCATCTGCTCACCAACACCGAAGCTGCCGTCGTTCACTCCATTTGTGGTCCACTTGAGCCCACAGGAAGTCTGTTGATCACCTCCGTTGCACTGCTTCGCCGCGGCCTGAGCGGATGCCTGGAGGTAAGGGTCAATCTGTTCGCGGGTCCAAGGTGCGACACTGGCTGTGTATGCCATGGAACGTGCAAGATAGGCCTTGAAGGAACGCTGGTCTACGTCACACTTGCCGTTGTTCTCGCAGGCGACTTCAGACATGACCTTGTCCTTGAAGAAAACGTCGATACCGTCAATGACACCCTGGACACGCGTCTTCCACTTTTCGTCCTGTGACACGTTCCACATGGCAGCAGCACCGGCCATGTGAATGCCAGCATTGTACGTCCACTGGATATGGTTGATGGTTGAGCAATTCTGCGTGTCGTCCGTTCCATCGTAGTAGTGGTAGTCCGGGCTCATAAGTCCTACCGAAAGTTCCCACTCCCAAGCCTTCTCAGCCCAGTCAGCGTAGGTTTGGTTACCGAGGTATTTGTAAAGTCGCGAGGCGATGTTGAAGAAACAACCGTTCGAAATGGTGTTCTTGTAGTTGTAACCTTGGTTGAAGCTGAAGATCTGCCACCTCAAACCACCACCGCAAGTCGACAAGTCCCAACGCTTGTATTGGGTGTTGAAGACGGCTTGTGCAAGCGACAGCCAAGAAGGCTTGCCATCGGGAAGATCAGGAAACTTGTTCTCTGCAGCCGTCATGGCGGCCATGCCCCAGAAAGCTTGGTCATCGTTTCCGAGCGTCTTGGTCTGGTTATCAGGCATGTAGTTGGCGTTCACTCCGATCTGGGCTTCTAGAGCCTGGGTGGTGATTTTGTTATACTGGTCATCACCGGTGTAGTACCAGTAGTCAACGAAGGCATTGAACATGGCGCCACATTCCCACCAGTAGTATGGATCTGGGAGATTGCCTGGTGTGTCGCCTGGGTTGTCACCGGTGTAGTACTTGCGCAAGTTCGCGGAGAGTGACTTGGCGGTCTGCTTGATGGAGTCTGTACATGTCAGTACGTATGCTTGCTGGCGTCGGACTTGAGGAAGTCGCACCTGGGGAGCTAATATCCAGGTCGACCGCGCCCACACTTGCGAACAGCAGGTTCGAGGCGCCAAGGGCGCCGAGGGCAGAGGTGAGCTTCATGTTGGGTCGGGTCTAGTCGGCAGTTGCAGCCAGGGTCCAGCGCCAGGCTTGGAGACACACTGCGCAGTGTCGCGAAAGGAGTAGTGTTAAAATGATCAAGCTTTCAGGCCAGCAGGCGGCTTGGCTCTGACGTGGGGTATCGTAGAGAGTGTCGGGTTGATTGACGGGTGGTATGAAAGGAGCGACGGGGATCAGGGGCGCGTACGGCACGGCGGTTGACACGGGATTAGAGGTGTCTATCGATTAGGAAGCGGTGCAGCGAGTGTGTTCGAAGAGAAGGGAACGGGAAACAGGAAGCTGGCGGTGGAGCAAGCGTTGCGCGAACTCCTGAGCGGCGAATGGGTAGCAGACACCGAGACTCAAGACATTGGACACGCGTCTTGGCGGCGATCAGACCCACTTGCCAGGTACGAACGGCGCCTGGCCTGCGTGAGGCCTGGGGATGCCTCTCGCCCTGATAGGCTAGGGACGCAGGCACACTCTATTGACGACAATGCACGATGCTTCTGCTGCATAATGTGTCTCGTTGACGAAGACGCCTGTCGCTTCTGTTTGCTGCGCAGAGACGCGGCGATGCGGGCGTCTGGCTGGGCGGCGACGACAGTGATGACGAAGCGCCAACTACACACTACGTTTAGTGTAATTGTCTTGTCAAAATCCGGTCCGTCTTTGTTCTCGTCGCAGGTCGTATTGCCGTGTTGCCACGCCGCAGCTGCGGACGGAAGTCTGGTAAGCAGTAAGATTGGCCTCGTAACAGCGAGGCTGAGATGACGGACCCGTCTTTACTTTCAAAGGCCATCGTCGACGGGCTGAGGACAGGCGGAATTTATCTTGTGAAGTTTTCGAGCGTGTAGACGGACCGATGACGGATCGTGCAGCACCTGTTGCCTCATAGGCAAAGTGTCGTAATGGCGAGGCTGGTGTTCATCACGTGCAGTGGCGCAGGCTGGGCAGCCCAGATCCAGATGGGGGCCGGAAGCAGGCACGGCAGCGATCGCATCAACTTGAATAGAATACCGTCATAACCGTTGGAAGATCAAATCCGCTGTTGACTCGACTGTGCACACTGCGCAGACATATTGGCATTCACAGATTAAAATTCCGTGTTGTTGCGCCAGGTTTCACGCAAACATCAGCCTCACTGCTCAAACGGAGCTGACACATTGCGCTCGTTCGCCATCCGGGCTGAGCGGACTCTTGGTCTTCCTCTGGGCAACCACACCACCATCTCCATCCTCCAGACACCACCTCACCACCCACACCTATCCATCACCACCACCTCTTGAAGCCTACGCAAGTCGCACGCTACCCGGAATTTCCAGCACACTCCATCTCCAACCATGTCGAGCCGCGAAGAGCCCCCGTATGATCCCTACATCCCCAGCGGCGGCGCCGGTGGCCAGCAGGGCGGACAGGGCCAGAATGGCAACCACCGCACAGCTGCGCTCCAAGCGGTATGTTGTCCTTTTTCTTCTACGTAAGGGTTCGAGCGCTGTATCGTTTGTCGCATCCTCGCAAGGCACCTATGGTCGAGCCGCAGTGGCCGGCAGAGAGCTTGCGTCAGCGATGCGATAATGACTACACTGCTTCACACCCTCGTTACAACTTTCCACTCGCTTTGCGCACATGTGCGAACATACATGCATGCGCAGAGGAGCGGTTCAAAGAAGCTTAAATCATGTGTGAGCTCGTGCTGACTCGTATGCCAGGAAATCGACAGCACCGTTGGTATCATGCGGGACAACATCAACAAGGTCTCAGAGCGAGGAGCCCGTCTAGACTCGCTACAGGACAAGACCGATAACCTCGCCGTGTCCGCCCAGGGCTTCCGAAGGGGCGCCAACCGTGTGCGCAAGCAGATGTGGTGGAAGGACATGAAGATGCGCATGTGCCTCATTGTGGGCATCATCATCCTGCTCATCGTCATTATCGTTCCTTCTGGTAAGCCGTCCCTCGTAGATAACTATTAGCTTCCTATGGCTAACACACACACAGTCGTTGCCACGCAAAAGAACTAAACCACACCCACGAGATACCACGAACCAGTACATTAATAATAGCGCGGATGGGGGAGGTTGCACAGCCATTGGGGGACGGAGGAGAATGGCTACGAGTTGCACTACGATCAACGACAGCGGTCTCACTGTAGGATGTGTGTCACGGCGAACACGGAGCGATGGATCAGATCTGTTTCTTGTCTTTCTTTGCATTCAGACGGTCGTGCTGTGCTGCACTCACGGATAAGCTCCTTTGCATGGAACGAATTCCGCCACCGCTACGAATATCCAACGAGAGCCCAGTTCCCCAGCATGGTCGTCAGACGAGCAAATGGAGTTTTATGCATTGTGAGTTGCTGTCTTGCATGTCTATAGTCAATTTACATCTTATGCCTTGATTGTGTACTGCTGCGTGAAAGAATGTAGGAGTGAATAGGGAGGTGGTTCATAATTTGAGAACAACCTGAAAGAGCTGCCACTTAAGCACCGTCCTTTTGACAATGGGTACAAACAGGGACTAGACTGATCACGCAGTATACTCGGTAAAGAGTGTTCCAACAACACTCTGTACAACGAGCACCGTCATCATATCCTATTCTTGAGCGGGGTGACTGCGGCAACCGCCGTACCACCCGACTAGATACGCCATTAGCTCATGGGGCTGGGGACATTCTCGATGAACACCAGCAATATATCCCAGATACATCAGATCTTTCCAGGAATAGTTGGATAGATTAAGGTCTGTGGCACTCGCCTGCTGACATTTAAACTCGGCCTTGAGTAAACCATTGATCTTGTATCAGGCCAACCACACACACACGGCTATGTCGGTAGGCGATCTCCTTGCTATAGGCCGACTGAGCTCCGATCCGGCATTTCCATGCCGAGTTCACCGTCACGCTGCTTTGCGACGTCCTTGTTCAAGAGCAATATGCGTAAGGCGCTCTACACT
Organism: Alternaria arbusti; assembly: GCF_024043155.1. Classification (NCBI taxonomy): domain Eukaryota; kingdom Fungi; phylum Ascomycota; class Dothideomycetes; order Pleosporales; family Pleosporaceae; genus Alternaria; species Alternaria arbusti. The sequence continues at coordinate 90,082 of NW_026249964.1, forward strand.
ATAATTCTCGAGGTTGAACTCATGTACGCCACTATGCGCCGCGTGAAAACAAACGCACTCCCTTAAACAATATTTAAAGCCCGTCAGATGGTATTTGAGCAGTTCACTCTCACGTCCTTGTGTCATCTTCCCGTACCTTTGGCTACTCTTCCAACTCCTCGCCTCCCCACGCGTGAAGCACATCTCCGTCTTTCTGATTTAGACGTAGACTTCGCAGGAACAACCAGTCTCGTGCACACATCAAGATAACGCAAATCGACTTACCTCCAATGGCGAACTGTACAAGCGGTCTCAGCCTTGCACGAGAAGGCCAATCGAATTGCGACAACGTCCAGGGAACCTGTGCATACGCTCTCTGCTCCGATCCCTTTAACTCGGCACAATGTTACGGTCTAGACACTCGTCTCGGTCTACAAACCAACTACCCGTCTTACTCCTACAACTGCTACACCAACTGTCCTGTGGCATGGGATCCTGAATATCCTCTTGCGCAGGGAAACACTGCATTGTAAGCTCTGCCATTCGACTACATACCCTGATCAAATCAAAAGCCACCTGAGCAGCATCCATTCGCCAGCCTTCCTAGTTCGAAATCGCATTAACACGACGAACAGTTGTTGCGACGACCCTGGAATGGTGGTCGTGTGTCGACCCAACTGTACCTGTACCGATGTCGACGACGTCGCTCCATCATCGCCACCGCTTTCGTCACTAGCGCCTTCTACGTCACCAGCGAGCTCCTCGGTGGCCGACTCGACCACGACATCTACAACCGATGTCCCGACGACTGGAACAGATATAGCCTTGCCTTCTAGTACTGGTCCGTCTGCGGGCTCCAGAGCAGGCGTAAGTGTAGGTGTGGTTCTGGGAGTAGCGGCGCTTTTGGGGTTGGGTCTTGCGTAGACGATGCAGATGCGCGGTTGATATGTCCCAGGGTTTGCCAATAGGAGGAAATGAGGTGAATGTAATACTCATGGCATGTGGGTGTGTAGTCAAGGAATGTAAGTAGGGTCAGAGGATGTTTTTGCAGCGATGGGTAGTTATGAGCTGGACGGTAGACAGGTACATGCGGGGGCTGCAGGTGGCCACTAAAGTAGATGCGATGACGATTATTTGCTATTTCATCCGTTTTCGCCCCATTTGAACATTCATGAGATTGTCGAAAAACATTCTCTAAATGTTTCCGGATGTCACCTGAGTAGGTATGATTTGGTCACTGTTCCGGTAGTGGCTGCAGTTTCTGGATTCGGAGTGAGGATTGTGTGCATCCATTGGGGTGTAAGACGTCAATTGGAATTAGAGATACCTGAGCAGGTTTGCTGTTATCCGGGACTATAATGTCACTCCATGTGGTTGACATTTGAACGCAACGCGACCTTACCCGTTCGGGACTAGACTTTCAGATCTCTAGTGTCACTACCACAATCTTTTGTACTTCGCATGATACAATGGATTCAAGTAACAGATAATGGTTCTAGTATACGTTAGAAATAGGGCGCCTAATCTTTCCCGTGAGCCTAGTGCTAGGTCCTCACAAGTTAGTAGTGTCCACAATGCTGTGGGTTGGGCGGCGCAGGATGGGCAAGCTGGGAAAGGGCCTTTTGTCTTGTCGAGAAAATTTGCCTCAACAGCAGCTCGAAGCGCGCAGGCATGCAGGAATGATGCCTGAAAAGTCTGATCTGCGGCTGCCGTTCTCCATGCGTGCAAAGTTAGGTAGCTGTCTCCGGCGGCGCTAGGAAAGTTCCCTTGTGGTCTGGGGAAGCAGCGATAACGGCGCAGCGAAATTTGTTGCTTCCGCGTCATATCTCGAGACCCGTTTGGTCCCTCACGGCTCCACAGTCTAGTCACCGCAGCAATTCGCGTTGGATTAAGTCGCCCAGGGCCCGAGCAGCGACTGCGACTGCTTCTGCTTCTTGGGAGCGACACTCACCATGCAGAGCTTTGTACGAGCCGGCCGTGTGGCTGCCCGATCCTCCTCCCGCGTCCTCGCCCGCCAGACGCCGCGAGCCCTCCCGCGAGCCCTCGTCGCTAGCACGACCCCGAGCCGCCTGTACACGACGTCCAAGGATGGCCGCAACTCGTCCATCTACGCCGCCTTCCTCAACCTGCTGGCCAGCTCCAGCTCCCGCCGCGAAGTCGACCAGTACCTCGGCCAGTTCCGCTCCGTCTCGCCGCACCAGTTCGCCGTCGTCAAGGTCGGAGGCGCCATCCTCACCGACCACCTTGAGGAGCTATGCTTTGCCCTCCAGCAGCTTCACGCCATCGGCCTGTACCCCATCATCGTCCATGGCGCCGGCCCGCAGATGAACCAGCTGCTGCTCGACTCGGGTGTCGAGCCCGACTTCATTGACGGCATACGCGTGACGGACAAGAAGACGCTGGGCATTGCGCGCAAGCTGTTCCTCGAGGCAAACATGGACCTGGTCATGACGCTGAAGAGGGATTGGGGCGTGCCCGCGCGGCCCATCACCGCGGGTGCTCTGCAGGCCGACTACCTTGACAAGGAGAAGTGGAAGTACGTCGGAAACATCACCACCGTCAACAAGAGGCAGATCATGGATGCGCTGGAGAACAAGGAGCTGCCCATCCTGTGCTCCATGGGCGAGACGCTCGACGGCCAGATCCTCAACATCAACGCCGACGTAGCTGCCGCAGCTCTGGCGCGCGAGTTCCAGCCCCTCAAGGTCATCTACCTCTCTGAGAAGGGAGGACTCTTCAACGCCGAGTCTAAGCTCATCCCCCACATCAACCTGGAGGGCGAGTACGACACCTACATGAAGCAATCGTGGGTTAGATACGGCACGAAGCTTAAGATAGTGGAGGCCAAGAAGCTCCTGGACGGTCTCCCGCGCACGTCGAGTGTAGCCATCACCCACCCCTCGAACCTCGGCAAGGAGCTGTTCACCCACACCGGAAGCGGCACTCTTATCCGCAACGGCGGCAGTGTGAAGGAGACCAGCAAGTTCGAGGATTTGGATGTCCCTGCTCTGCAAGAGGCTATCACCAAGAGCAAAGCCGCAGACGCTGCCGACGCTGTCAACAGATATATCCAGAATCTCAAGTCGCGGCCATTCGAGGTCTTCCATGATGATTCCATGGGCGTCGTTGCCGTCGTTTACCCACCGACTGCCGACGGTGAGTTCGCACAGCTTTCGCACTTCAGCATGACCAAGGATGCCTTCCTGAACAACCTGAACGACTTGGTCTTCCAGCGCATGAAGCAAAAGTACCCTAAGATGTACTGGATTGTAGACTACCAGTCGCAAAACTACGTCAAATGGCACCTGGAGAAGACGGATGGCTTCCTCCGCCGCGAGAAGGAAGTCTTCTGCTGGTGGGGTGCGGCTGAGTCTTCCGAGATCTTCTCGCTCCTCGAGAACTACCAGAAGCAAGGTCGCAGCATGCTCAAGGACAGCTTAGATGCTCAGTTCCGACGGGCGGCCGACTTTGTTGCCAGTTTGAAGCAGGGCCAGCAGACGCGGGGCTACGCGACCATTGCTGGCCAATCTGCAAGGCCTCAACTTAGACAGAACAGGACTCTTCCTGCGTTGTCCCGAGGCTTCGCTACCACTGCATCGCGCTCAATGGATACCACTAACCCCAACCCACCATACGGTATCAAGCACAAGCACAGGGACTACCCTGCCAAGGTTGCACTGATTGGTGCGCGAGGCTACACAGGGCAAGCTCTTATCGAGCTGCTTAACAAGCACCCCAACATGGACCTGCGTCATGTATCATCACGTGAGCTCAACGGCAAGAAGCTTGAAGGCTACTCCAAGCGACAGATCACTTACGAGAACCTGTCACCCGAGGATGTGAAGAAGATGGCCGAGAACGGTGAGGTCGACTGCTGGGTCATGGCCCTGCCCAACGGCGTGTGCAAGCCCTTCGTCGATGCCATCAACGAGAGCGGCAAGGAAACTCTCATTGTCGATCTGAGTGCCGACTACCGTTTCGACGAGAGCTGGACATACGGCCTACCAGAGACCGTTGACCGCGCCAAGATCTCCGACGCTACACGCATCGCCAACCCTGGATGCTACGCCACAGCTGCTCAACTCGGCATTGCGCCTCTGCTTGAGTTTATCGGCGGTCAGCCAACCGTCTTCGGTGTCTCTGGCTACTCGGGAGCCGGCACCAAGCCCAGCCCCAAGAACGACGTCAAGAACCTCGAAAACAACCTCATCCCCTACAGCTTGACAGACCACATCCACGAGAAGGAAATCTCACGACAGCTAGGCACTGAGGTTGCTTTCATCCCCCACGTTGCAGTCTGGTTCCAGGGTATCCACGTAAGTCCCCTCTTTCCTCTCACCTCAACAATCCTGATCGCGTTACTAACAACACCCCACCAGCACACCATCTCCATTCCCCTCAACCGCACAATGACATCCCGCGACATCCGCAACCTCTATCAGGACCGCTACGCCGGCGAGAAGCTCGTCAAGATTGTCGGCGAGTCCCCGCTTGTCAAGAACATCTCTGGCAAGCACGGCGTCGAAATCGGTGGATTTGCCGTCCACAGCTCGGGCAAGCGCGTCGTCGTCAATGCTACGATTGATAACTTGCTCAAGGGTGCTGCGACGCAGTGCTTGCAGAACATGAATTTGGCGCTCGGTTACGGTGAATATGATGGTATTCCGTACTAGGCGTATGGACGTCTTGCACAATGGGAGTGGGCGGATGGGTGTTGGTGGGTTGGATTGGAGGATTGACGGATTGGTGGATTTGGGGCATTGGTAGGAATGAGGAACAGCATCATGGTTTCTTAACATGGAAAATAAGGAACTATTGGCGCATTTCGTACGTGTGTGTATACGCTAGACAGGACTTCTTTTTAAGAGAGTTGAGAACTTGTAGATATATCCAATTGCAGAGCGTGTGTTCAAAAGTGGGCTTTTTTTCTTCTTGACTTTGTCTGTTCGCCTGCAAGTTTGGGTACTGGACATCCCAGTCTTTCGTCAACTAAACGCAATCTCACCTTGAGAAAGACGCATTGTTTGGCCGCCTACGGGGTCGTATGTAAGGTGTAGGGTAAGTCGTCATGTTCATGTTTGGTCTCGAGGAAAGGAGTTCATCATGGTTTTGCATGGGAGACTTTGGGGGGAAAGCCTTGGCACACGCCCTACCACTTACTCTCAGGCAGTCTCATCACAGCGATATCATTCAAATGTCACGATAAGAGATAACTCTAAGATACGAGTCAAAAGGTGTTGAGGATGCTCTTGTATTACTAGGAGACCTGTTCAGAAGGATATATCATCCACATATGTTCGGGGCTGGAAGCAGATGGGCCAGCGACGACAAGGTCCACATGCAGGCACCGCCAAACTCTCATGCATCCAACGAATACCGCCTCCCCACTGGTCTCTTAGACTCGAACGCCCCTCACCTACATTGTTGGACGCTCATATTGACTTCGACACTAGACACACCTCCACCCCAATCCGGAAGTGTGCAAAAGTGCACCAAGGCCATACAGGTCGTGCGAATCCCTGTCTGTTCTCACAAATCGAGTCTCTCCAAACAACTTGCGAGCAGGGGGGACGATTGCTCTAGAAGAGCAAGCAAGCGAGGGGGCGTAGTGGTGGAAGCCAGAGCCCGGGGGGTGTCAGGCGGGAGAAGGCTTGGCGGCCCGCACTGTATATACTCGCACCGCCCACTACCCACCTCCGGCCCTCTTCCTGCCTCTTCCTCCCCACTACCCCTCTCCGCATAACCATCCCATAACATCTCTTCTTGGTCGAGGAAGCAACTTGGAGGACTTGAGAAGGCTTTGCACATTGCTTTGAACTCTCTTCTCGCTTTTCCCACAACACTGGCTGCATCGAGGCATCACCATGCCGTCGTCGCCGTCGCCAGCACAACAGTCCGCTCGCCAGGCACCAGCCATGCCAGGTCAGAAGCAAGAAGGGAACGAGTATCGTCAGACGACATACCACAATGGACGCAATATCCAGATCGAGGAATCTCGTCGTCGCTCCTGGGCACTCCGCAAGATCGACTCTCCAGTCCAGGCATATACCGACTTCGTCTTGTACCCCATTGAGAACGAGCATACATATCTTCAAAGCCGTCTTCAGCAGGTCGAGCAATCTCACCCCGCACCGAGAGGTTTGGCCGTAGGACCCGGTGAGAGACACGTGACACACGTGACTTCTGCCAAGCACACGTCGAAAGGAGGATCGAAGCCAGTGGTCCTTCATGGCTCGGCAAAGTCGAGCCAGAACTTGCCGTTAGAGTCGAAGGGGGCTTTACACTCCTCAACGGAGCTAACGCCTCCTCCCACACCTAGGCTAGGCCGGTTGCCGACGCCTGATCTTGATGAACTGGACGAGGAGGCACGCTTTTGCGATTGTGGCGGAGAATCGTATGTTACTAAGCGTTGTGCTGGATGTGGCTTGGAGGTCAATTACTGGTCGACATGATCTCCTACTTGACGAGGTTTTCCGGTCTCTCCTTTTCGTGATGGTCGCCTTGGGTCTGGTATCACGGTTCTTTGCTTTAACCCTTTCTCTTATCTCTGAAGCTGATTTGTGTGTGCCGACGAAGGCCCACATGCGGCGAGCGAGCACTGCTAGTTCTCCATGCTTACGCAGCCGTAGTTACTTTCTCGACGTCCTTTCTTACGACTGCGGTGGCGTTTGGCGTTTGGTTTCCTTTGGCAAGGAATGTTGACATTATCCGACTCTTCGCCACACTCCATGCGTAGCAATGACAATGCTACCCCAAACTGATTGCTCCTGACCTAAACGTCTAAAATAGCCTAGGACGAGAAGATCATTCCTGCGGCCGTTCGCTCTCTACGACAAAGTATTTGCCAGACTTGCGTTCTGCCGAGCCCAGAACATCCCAATCCTCCACATCTCTCGCATCCACAGGCGTAGGATCTCGTTGTAGCCGCTTGTGATGCTGTCCTATAACCTTCTCTTTATCCAAAGCATCCCTCAGCGTCTCCAACGTGATTGTCTGCTCTTGTTCTGCAGCCATCGTTTCGTCCCGTATAGCCCGCAACGGCTTCACACCTATTGTATCCACTTCCTGGATCTTGCCCACAAAGTGTAATTGCGCTGCTAGTGTGTCTAGCATCTTCTGTTCTTGTTCGGGCGTTTCGGGTGGCGGAAGGGCTGATAGGCGGAGGAGATGGTGTAGTTGCTGGGAAGTGAACTGGGGGGCGTCGGGAGCGCGCGTCTTTGGTGGTAGTAGAGACTCGACGGACCAGGTGGGCTTTGCTAGAAGCTCTTCGAGTTCGTCGGGATGGATGCCTATCTTCTTCGGTGCCGGCTTTTCCTCATTCCACAGATCCTCGTATCTTCGTACATGTGATGGCATGTATGAGCGTATTTGCAGGTATTGTAAAGGCTTGCAAAACGTCGTGAACGCAAACGCGCGACGTGCCGCCATGATGGATGTGATGCGCGAGGCGGGGTAGAACGTTTGTCGGGGCGGAACAAGATTTTCGTTGTAGACCGTGTGATACTTCAGCGCATCGATATAACGGCGATCTTGCTCTTCTATCGCGAGACCCGAGCGACGCTGCTGTGAATGTAAAGTCGTGAAGCTCGAGGCGGTTGCAAACACTAGTGCGGATGCAGTAACGCCGCCGCCGAGGTCACAGCCCTCGCATGGACCAACGTGGGTCGTCATCGCATTGAGACAGCAAGTGCAGCCACCTGTCTCGACCAAAGTTTCAACATAACGTCTGCCTGCGCAGTCACATACTCTATTCATCCCCTCTCCACGTCGTATACCACCAACTCTAGAAAATTCAGCGAATATGGCCGGCGATCCACGAGCGCTGCTGCGACAGGTGGGGCCTACACTCACGACCCAGCCACACAGCAGATAACTGATATCGAGGTGGACAGGCAGAAACTTCATTGCAGAAGGCAGGCGGTGGCTTCAGTTTCTTCAGTAATAAGGCAGACAAGTGTATGGTACAGACAGCGGCATATGTGCTCTTTTTGGCTGACGCACGTGATAGATGAGGCAGCCGCAGAGCAGTTTATCGCTGCAGCAAATGCGTTCCGCATGCAGAAAATGGGTATGGGCAGATGCATCTTGCAACACAACGTGATGTTGAAGGTTAACGAACTCCAGGCAAGGAGGCAGGCGAGGCTTTCGAAAAGGCAGCATCAGTACAACGTCAGCACCTGAACGAACCTGATGACGAAGCAAACACGCTCACAGACGCCTTCAGTATGCTTCTACTCTCACGTTGGATTCAGTTTCAACTAACGCGACATCAGAGGCCTACCGCAAAGATGACCCAGAAGCCGCAGCGAGGTGTTTAGACAAAGCCATTGCGCATTACTGCGCCAAAGGCAACTTCCGCCGCGCAGCCACTCACAAGCAGAACCTTGCCGAGCTCTACGAAGTCGAGCTTGGTGACAACGCCCGAGCCGGAGCCGCCTACGAGGAAGCGGCTGGCTGGTACGAGAGCGTAAGTACTGTATCATAATATACTCTGGACTACATGCTAACCTATCTCTAGGACAACGCCGAAGTAATTCACCCAACACCCAACTTTTTGGCAAAAACTAACCAACCCTCACAGGCACTCGCCAATAAGCTTTGGCTCAAGACTGCTGATCTCGTCGCCCTAGAAGGCAAAGACTACTACAAAGCCATCGAGCTTTACGAGAAGGTCGCAAAGACCTCGATCTCCAACAACCTCATGCGCTGGTCTGTCAAGGAATACCTTCTCAAAGCTGGTATCTGCCAGCTATGCACAGGCGACCAGGTTGGCGTCAACACTGCGCTTGACAGGTACAGGGAGCTAGATCCAAGCTTCCAGCAGCAGAGGGAGCACGCGCTACTTGTTGATCTGGCAGGTGCGGTGCAGGAAGGCGACCAGGAGATGTTTGCCGATAAGGTATGTTTTCCCAAGAATTACGCTTTCCAAGAATGCGTTTATTGACGCGTGATAGCTGTTCCAATTCGACCAGCTGAGCAAGCTCGACAAGTGGAAGACTACGCTTCTGTTGCGGGTCAAGAACACGATTGAAGAGGGAGGCGAGGACTTCTCGTAGAAGCCGATTATTAGGAAGGGTTTCTGCTCTACACTGCGCTCTAATTTGCTTTTGTGTTCGGTATAGACATTGTGTCTTTGGATCCTACAATAGAATGAGATCTCACAACATCACCGTATGCAGCATAATGATGGCGATGTCTGTATCAATTCGTTCATTTCCTATTCAAAATTTACACGTGCTAGTGTGAAGTACCCGCTCCGCTGGGAAACAAGGCTATTATACATGGAATATGTCGTAAAGATCGTTGCGCTGCAAGAACATACAAACTCAATACTCCTATGAAGCCATCGCTTACAACTCCATGTTCTCAACAAGAGGCTGAAGGCGCTCCTTGAGGTCCTCGACGGTGAGCTCCTCACCCTTCCAGAAGACCTGCTCGCCACCAGCGGTCTTGGGTGGGATCAAGACGTTGGAGACGACCTGAATCACGCCATCGCTAGCAACGCCGTCGTGGACAGTGACGCGCGAAAAGCCGTTGATTCTAATCTCAACAAAAGGTCCGTAGCGGCCAACGTCCACAGCAAGGTTCTTGCCGCAAAGAGCAGTGGGCATGTCGTAGTGGTAGCCTCCCGGACGCTCCTGAACAGAGTCTTTGTCATCCTTCTTACGTCCATCGTAGAACGCATCGGAGTAAAGCGTCTCATCAACAACGATGTGGTACTTTAGCAGAGCCTTGAGGTACTTCTCGCCGTACTTTGAGAACAAGAAAGCATTGGCGCGCGCACCAAGTTTCTGGAACGCAAAGTTGTTGGGGGCGAAGAAAGTACCGCCGTTGTGCTCGTACTCTGTGCTGTTCATCTTGTCGAACAGACCGGTCTTTCCTAGACCCAGCTCGAGCGTGCTGAACTCGCCGGGGAGCAGGTCGATGATGGAGGCGACGTTGGGGGGAGGCACGAGGATGGAGTCGACGCCGTGGACGACGCCGTTGGTGCCGAAGATGTTGACGGCTACGAGGCGGCTGTAGAAGTTGATCGCGGGGCCCTTGAGTGTAACGCGGACGGTCAGGCGCTGCGAGTGGCCTAGAAGCTTGCTGGGTGCGTAGAGAGTTGGGATGGTGTAGGTCTTGAGTACGCGGCCAGCAGGGTACAAGTCGTCGGTGACGTGGTACAGGAGGATGTCCTTCAGAACCTCCTTGGAAGGCTTGTGGTGGTGCTCAGGGATCTTCTCAAAAGCCTCGTCTGTGGGGGCGAAAACGGTGTAGTTTGCCTTGGTGCTGTTGAGTGCCTCGACGATGTCGTCAAACTCGTTGATCCACTTTGCGAGCTTTGTAGTGTATTTGCTCTCGTTGATGAGCTCGTAGACTGTGCGGTTTGGCTTCTGGTCGTGCGGAGGGTGGTGAGGCTTGCCGTGATGTGGCGGCCCATCGTGGCCGTGATGAGGGTCTTCAAAGTCAACGACACTGTCGTCGAATTGGTTTCCCTCTAACCACGACTCAACGTCGGCGCCAGCATGATGGATCTTGCTGTAAACATCCTTGGCACCGTCCTTGACCTTTCTGAACGCATCGTCAAGCACGCTCTGGGCGTTGTCGAAAACATTGTGAGCGCCATCGACAAGCTGCTTTCCAGACTTCTCGATGTTGATGTTGGAGAAGACTTCCGGTTCGGTAATGACAAATGCAGTCGCCAGAGGCAAGACTGGTACAACGCGTGAGAACCGCATGGTGACCTAGTGAGTGATGGGGAATCGGGGGATGGGGAAAAGTTGGTAGACGAACACAGGTAAGATGTAGCTAGGCAGCGAAGCTAAAGAGTAAGCCGAGTCGATTACAACACCACTGCGTGGCGACGTTATTGGGGGGCGGAGCGTCGGTAAGTGACCCGCTTGTTTGGGTGTCGGACTACAAGGCGGACGAATTCAACGAACCAGAATTGTGCCGGAGGGGATAGAAGAAGATGCTGCTGCAATGCTTGGACAATTTTGCTTTCGTATTCACTCGTATACCTAGGTACAAACACCCAGCCTCGAGGTATACGTCTGACACACTGTCGAGGCCGCGAGGCTGCGTGCTGTACGTACCAAGCTGTCAAGGACGCGTCAGTCGATCTTCCCCGCGTTTCCACGGCGGAGGCGGATGTGCTGGATGGCGACGACGTGACTACGTCATGATCACCGATCCATCTCACCACCCGAAACTTTGAGTGTTTCGTAGCCTTCAACCGGGTAAGTCTGCGATCTGAGATCCAGTCTTTGGGATGCTCTAGCGGATGTGTATACACTTCCGCTGGGAATCTCCAACATTCAATCCGCATGGGATGCTTGGGGTGTCTGGCTCATCACGTGATGACGCGCTTTCGGCGAAACAATGTACCGGAGGGGTTTCGTCATCGACCCATCAATAGCACAAACACATCAGGGCTACTTGCTTCCGGCTAATGCTACAACGCAGGTTCGTCACCATGCGTTATTTTCGCTCTGCGCTTTCTCTGCAAGGTACGAGGCTAGATCAGCCAGTACCAGAAGCCTACGCGTATGCTGTTACTTTGTTTGCCGGTTCTCCGGTTGAGCACATAGCCAACACCCGCAGTGGGCCGCGAAAATGCATCCTTCATTGGCTGCCATGTCTTCAACGGGGCCTTTTCACTACCAGAAACAAGCTTTTTACCAAGCAAATGTCAAGCTTTTCAGACTGGGGTCTGCCTGGGCTGCATGTTCGAGTTTTTGCTGCATTGCTGGTGTGTCTGCGAGCGACAACGGACGTAATGTGTCGTCATGCGCATGTACGCTGTCTACGTGTACCAGCAAACACTCGTATAAGACTGAAGTTCTCTGCCCGATACATGCAAAACTTAAACCAAATCCAATCTGTACTAACATAAACGCCCTCTTCGAACATCGATCACCATGGCCGGACTCGCTAGGCACGTTGACACCGATGAGCTCCTCGAGACTCTGAAGGACCACCCCATGCACAAGGCTGGAGGCCACAAAGCCTCGAGTCGGGCGACATCACACATTACGCCATACTCAAGTCGCTACGCCGCTGGCACCGAATTGTCGAAATTCAAGATTCCTCAAGATGGTGCTCCGGCGGACGTCGTTCACCAGTTGCTCAAGGACGAGCTCGATCTGGATGGGCGTCCAAGTTTGAACTTGGCGTCTTTCGTCGGAACCTACATGGAGAAGGAGGCCGAGCAGCTCATGATTGAGAACCTGTCGAAGAACATGTCAGACGCTGACGAGTACCCCGCAATGATGGATATGCACGCACGGTGTGTTTCCATCATTGCTAATATGTGGGGAGCACAGAAGGGCGAGAAGGCCATTGGATCAGCGACTACTGGTTCGAGTGAGGCTATTCATTTGGGTGGACTTGCAATGAAGCGTCGCTGGCAAGAGAAGAGAAGGGCAGAGGGCAAAGATACTTCGAACCCCAACATCATCATGGGCGCAAATGCACAAGTCGCGCTGGAGAAGTTTGCAAGGTACTTTGAGGTTGAGTCACGTATCCTGCCCGTAAGCGAGGAATCGTCTTACCGTTTAGATCCAAAGCTGGTGAAAGAAAACATTGACGAGAACACTATCGGTGTGTTTGTCATTCTTGGTTCCACATATACCGGACATTACGAGCCTGTCGAAGAAATCTCCGATATCCTGGACGCTTTTGAGAAGGAGACTGGTAACGACATTCCCATCCATGTGGATGCAGCATCCGGTGGCTTCATTGCCCCCTTCACCCACGCAAAGGCTGGCAAGAAGTGGAACTTCGAGCTGCCGCGAGTCAAATCCATCAACACCAGTGGACACAAGTTCGGTCTTGTCTATGCCGGTGTTGGTTGGATCATTTGGCGAGACGAGAGCTACCTTCCCAAGCACCTGATCTTTGAGCTCCACTACTTGGGTGGAACAGAAGAGTCATACACTCTGAACTTCTCCCGTCCAGGAGCCCAGATCATCGCGCAGTACTACAACTTGATCCATCTGGGATTCTCTGGCTACCGCGCCATTATGGAAAACATGTTGGCCAACGCACGGCTACTGAGCAGGGCGCTCGAGCACACGGGCTGGTACCGATGCGTCAGCGACATCCACCGCAAGAAGGGCGACTTCAAGTACGAGAAGGGCAAGAAGCAATTCGACGAAGGCGACACAAGTGCAGACTACAACGCCGGTCTCCCCGTCGTAGCCTTCACGCTCACCGACGAATTCCACAAAGACTTTCCCCACGTCAAGCAGGAAGCAGTCAGCAACTTGCTCCGCGCCAAGCAGTACATCATCCCCAACTACCCCCTCCCGCCCGGTGAAGACAAGACCGAGATCCTGCGAGTAGTCGTCAGAGAAAGTCTGTCACTTGACATGATCGATAGACTCGTTACGGATATCTGTGGGGTCACCGAGATGCTGATGAAGACGGATGCGGTTGATCTTGCAGCATTCCAGCCTGGCGCCAGCCCCAGTATCGAGAAGACGCATGCTAATAAGGGATTGAGGAAGGAGCATAAGCACAAGGCGCAGAGGCCGAGCTCGGACGGTGTGTATCGGACTGTTTGTTAGATGGATCTCGCGATCGGAGATGTGGCGGACGCGGGCTATGCGGGTGGGGGGGGAGATGGAACGATGATCAGGCCATGGTGGGAGGGAGGCTTGGGAGGCGTTTGTGGCTGTTGGAGCGGATCAGTCGAATGTCTATGGTGGAGTAATGAATACGCATTGATGAAACTGTCAGACACGATTAGCCATATTTGATGTAATGAGCATGTTCTCGTCACTCTGGTGTCGTTTGCTGGAATGTTGTCTTCTCTAACTAGATCAATTGGCAAACATGATGTTGGTTCAAGCAGTCTGTCTCTCAATAGCGTTGACGTAGGCTTATAATCATATGCCGTAAACAAAGGCATCCTGTTTGAATATATATTACTGAATAATGATAGCAAGATAGACTGTGGCTGACCCAAGTGATCAGGCTTGTTCTCAAGTTATTGAACAAGTGCTAACTGCGCATGTTCTGTGTAAGCCTATCGCGACTGGGAGTCATACGAGCAGTGTTTGTGTTGGTTCAACTTGGACTTGAACTTTCTGATGCCTGTTGTTCCCGCAGTGGCGCAGTTCCTCTTGCGTACGTGGGGGAACGATGTTTCCCCGTCGTCAATCACTATGTGGCACTGCTACGGCTGTCGCAACTATTGGTGCCCGCAATGATGAACGCTTTACCTTGTGCCTTGTATGAGGCATTTTTACTAGGCATGCGTCGATTGCCTTGGTGTAGGTTTGATTTCCAGTGTGGTGTAAGACCTTGTTTAGATTAATAGGCAGGATGGTGGAGTTACAACATGTTCGGGGCCCGGTTGCCTGCAGTTTACAGTTTTGGGATACGATAACCTTGGAAAGAAGGAGTGGTTCACAGTCGCGCTAGGCCTAATTCGGAGCCATGGGGTGAAGGAGTGGAGTTGTGAAGCGTTGAACTGGCCGTTCTCGTAGCTTTAACCATGTATCTTCATTAAGATGGTTTACCTGGGCGTTTCATGGCAAATCATGTTGGCTTTGGAAGACTGGTTCTCTAGAGACTTGGCGCGCTTGTGCATTCCAAGGTTCCTACGGCTCACCCAGCTATCGCCGTTCTCCTACGAGATGGCGCGGACATGACTCAACCACGATCACCAGCAAGACTGTCCCCTTCCATCGACGCACACGTCTGTGATACCCTGCTCAGTCGACCACTCTATCCGAAACTCGCACCTATTGGACCACGAATGCAACGGCGGCATACACATGCTGCAGGCTCATCACTACCAGCACTTGGTGATGGGGTGCATAAGACAGTGTAGAGGGCAAGCGAGGTGGCACTGCATTAAACAGTCTTTGACCATGGTCTGCGAGTCGGCGAGACATCGGACAGCCTGGGAGCGGAGCATGCCAGGTGTCATGTCATACCTCGAGCCGGGTCGCAGCCACGTGCCCTTGCGGTACCTGGCACACGATTTCCGCTCCGAATCGACGAATATCGAGATCAAGCTGCACGATCAACGCTGCTAAGATGAACGATTAGCGGTCCCTGCGCGGCTGCTTTGGGCACCGAACCGTCTAGAACTCAGGTGGTCCCTAACCAGTCGCGGCATGGCGCATGTAATGCACGTCTCGCGATCGCTCCGTACTTCCATGACAGCACGACCATCGCCAGCTTTACGCTCCCTACGAACGCTCGGCCCGTCCCCAAGTCGCTCGTTTTGCGTCCCTGCAGCGGCCATAGCGAATTGTGGCGGCGCGCTAGGCCGTCCCTCACGTCATAATCCTGGTTGGCGATGCTGCAGCAAGCATCACCAATCTTGAACCGGATCTCCTCAGTTTCGACCATCTGTACCCCTTCCGGTGGAGAATACCTGATATGGCTGACAGATGACATTTAGGGCACCTTTTAGTGTCCAGCGGCCTCGTGCCCTAGAAATTTCGGTGAGAGCCCCATTGTCGCCTTCATAGGGTCATGACGTCCCACAGGCCCTGAAGCTTCTCTTTCGCCTGCGGCACCGCAATGCTCCCGACTCTCCACTACCAGGTCTTCTATGAATCGTGACCTTGATGTTACGACGTAGTTGCTCCTGGCCGCCGTGCAACACCTGCGATTTATTTGTTTGTTCCGATTGTTGCACTCGCAATTTTAGTGCTGCCGACGACGAGCCTCCGATTATGTCCAGCCGCATTCCTCGCATCTTGCTCTATGTACTCAGTCGCGACGTCCGCCTTTCAGACAATCCTGCCTTCCATGCCGCTTCCCTCCACGCCGCGCGCCCAACTTCTGCGAGAAACTCTCCAAATGGTGACAGACGGCACCGCGATGACTCGTTGACCTCGGAACACGGCGGCGCAAACTTTACGCACCTCTTACCCGTATACGTTTTTCCCGCCAACCAAATCGAAGTGTCCGGCTTCCTCTCCTCCCCAACCGACAAAAGTCCGTATCCTGAGGCGCGCAGTGAGGTGGCCAAGGTATGGCGGACAGGACCTCATCGCGTGCAATTCATAGCGGATGGTGTGTGGGACCTCAAAGAAAAGATCGCGGGGCTGAATTGCGGCTCTGGATTGGAGATGCGCGTGGGCAGAACGCCTGAGGTGGTTTCCGACATACTCGACTGGTATGCCAAAGGCGAACACGAGGGCAAGATTAGCGGCATCTGGATGACCGCCGATGACAACACAGAAGAGAAGAAGGAGGTGGACAGCGTAAAGAAACTCGCAGAAGAGCATGGAGTAGATTTCAAGGCCTGGGCCGACGAGAAGTACTACATAGACGAGTAAGTTTTACCTGAAGCGTTTATCTGAGTCTGGGAGAGTATGCTAATGCGCAACAGTCGCGATTTACCCTACGACAAGATCTCCGACCTACCAAATGTATATACCTCATTCCGGAAAGGACTCGAACCACTGCGCGACCGACCCCGCCAAACTCTGCCCACGCCGTCTCAACTTCCACCGCTACCGCCGAGCATACCACCCCAAAAACAACCATTTACCATACCTTCGTCTTTGGAAAAGCTGAAGAGAGTGTTGATGTCTCCACTTGAGCACGACAAAACATATACCCTGACCTGGCCACCACAATGGCCCACCGATGCTCAGTCAGCGCATCCTTTCTTGGGAGGAGAAACTGCTGGCTTGAATCGCATAAACCATCTCATCAGCTCTGGGGCTATGAGCTCGTACAAGGAGACAAGAAACGGCATGCTTGGTCTCGATTTCAGCACTAAGCTTTCAGCCTACCTTGCTCAAGGTCACATCACCGCCAGGCAGGTCCATTGGGCGATGCTCGGTTTTGAGGAAGGGCGAGGCCCTGGCGAAAAGATAGCTGGCTACGGAAAGGGTGAGAATGCCGGAACAGCAGCTGTACGTTTCGAGCTGTTATGGAGAGACTACATGCGACTTTGCATGAGAAAGTTTGGACATAAGATGTTCAGTCTATACGGCATCCAAGATCGCGGCACCAAAGGCAACAAGGGAGAGTCACAAACAAAGAAGTGGAAACGACTAGACAAGTCTGGTGGTGCAGGTGACGATCCAGCCAAGACGCTTGAATCTTTCCAACGGTTCCGTTCTGGACGCACTGGAGTCGGTCTCATCGACGCGTCAAACCGCGAACTCTTCGTCACCGGGTACACGTCGAACCGCGCGCGGCAAAACGTCGCCTCTTTCCTGTCATCACACCTGAACATAGATTGGAGAGTCGGAGCCGAGTGGTACGAATGCTTCCTCGTGGACTACGATCCCGCTAGTAACTGGGGCAACTGGCAATACGTCGCCGGCGTCGGTAATGATCCACGGCAAGGCCGGGTCTTCAATCCCGTCAAACAAGCACTCGACTATGACAAACACGGCGAATACATAAAAGCATGGGTACCAGAACTACGGGGTATCAAGCTCACACGAACGGTCGGTCCTGGAAAGGAAGAAATAGACCAGCAACGGTTGATGGGTCTTTACCAAGCATGGAAGCTCAGCGACTGGGAGAAACAGAACCTGGGTCTGAAGGGCGTTGACTGGGTCGAACAGCCGCTCACTAGGATACAATTCCAAGTTGGTCGTGGACGTGGTGGTGGTGGCCAAGATGGAAGGTCGAAACGAGGCGGTGGAGGCGGAGGCGGAGGCATGCCTTGGCGGGGGAGAGGAGGAGGTCGTGGTCAGGGTCCCGATCGCAACTCTCGACGTAGAGACGATGATGGTCCTACCATTGTGAGCAGTGAGCGAGCTTGAGTATTGCGCTTTGCTCAGGCCTGTCGATTCTCCCCGTTTCTGTATGATACTTCGCGTGTGCTCTTGCTTAAAGCCTCGCGTGATTCGAATGCATTTTCAGTACTTTTTCATTTCATCATTGTTTGTGAAGTTTCGATGTCTCTTCGTCGCAAGACAGTTGCGTCATCGTTTGTCCTGCTAGCATCACGTCTCGCAATGGATCGCGACTCTTGTCGTCACCAAAGATAACGGTATGTCACGAGAACCTATATGCTAAGAGTCTCACGCATGAATGCGACACATGGTGCTGGTCTGCTATGAGGCGCAAACACCATCATCCGTCATTCCATCTGCCCAGACAGATACAATTACTTGTCGTCAATAATCTACCACCAAGGTAACTAGCGACCGTTGTTGTTCAATAATCCAACGCCACCATGTTCACAACTCAACCCATGTTGAAACCAATCACCCTATCCATCCACTGAGCATCAAGTCGTACACATCCATCACACTGAAAACTACCTCGTATCCTTCTAATCTCTCGTTCCTACCGCGTGCACACCAAATCTCCCCTTCCCCAAAAGCCCCCAAACCGGTGAGGCCCAACCCCACTCCAGCAATTACACTACATTACCCGTCCGGGGCCATGATGACGCGCATGCCCGGCCCAACGCCACAGCAGATCATTGAAATGAGAAAAAAAGGACGCTTAGTAGCGCTATGAACCACCCGTCTGTTCCAGCCGAACGCATGAGTTATTTCCCAACCAGTAACAACTGGCCACTGACGTGCCATACCTAGGTATGGCACGTTCAACCAGTTACAAGCCATACATTCAGAATCAGAGTTGTAAATTCAACGCCAATATCATCCGCGATTTCCCCCCTCGACATTCGATAGGTGAGCGGCGTCGAGCCCCGTTGGCCAATGTTTGCGATACTCGCACGTAGTCCACCGTCTGTCTACGAGAGGGTGTGGTGGTAGGTAGGTAGGTAGGTAGGTAGTTCGCCGACTTGTGATATTCGAGTGCAGGTGGTGACGTGTGGGGACGGGATTGGGCTGGGAATAGACGCAAGAGTAGGTAGGGAGCTGTAGTGAGCTGTAACGAGGGCTTATGTGCGTAACGCAATTTGCGGGCATAGATGTTCAGAGGCTTGACTAGTTTGTCGAAGTAGGTTGTGGTGATAAGGTTCCAGGGCTGGAGTGTGCGCACGAGTGCACATTCTTAGTTACACGGGCATGTATTTCTGTCTAAGGGGTGTCTCTTCCTACGGCCCCTGCTACTGCTATTGTGTCCGCTTCAAACCGAACTACACTGAATTCTGAGTATATACCTAGGTAGTCGGTCTTTCTTCTTCAAAGTCATAGCTCCAACCCATGGCGTTATGCTTGCCCCATGATTACGTGCCCGCATGCACCTTCAAGCCGAAAATATACTGTGACTACATACATCTTGTACAAGAAACCTTCCGACGGCTTGATCAGCCCACTGGCCTGGTGTAGTGTCTTTCCAGATCGAAATTCTAGCGGACGAGCCGCGTCCAGCAGGTCTTACGTCCGGCATTCTCAGTACAGTTGACGCTCGAGCCTGTTGCCAGTCGTGTCCCGTCGTGTGTGTGGAAGCCACAGGTGTTCTAAGAGTCATGTTGAAAGAATTTCTAATGACGACACTCCATGCTCGGATCGTGTGCCGTCGCATCGTCATTCCCCAATTCTGCACTGACCTGGTCAGAAGCGCTGCACACATAGTCATTGATGACATCTTGATTGATTCAACAGACGCGTAGTGTCAGAAGACGGCTTACGCGTTCTTCGATCCAGCTAGCAATCTGACCTCCATCACGCTGTAACGAATTCCAACGTTTTGACTGACTGGCAAGACTTTATTAGATTTTCGTCGGCAAGCTTCCAAGACTTTTGCCATGTGTCTTGGGTGATCTGACCTGATGTATGTGAGGAACCCGACACTTGGCCCAGCGTCACCAAGCGTCGAGGGTGACACGCGCACCTTGTGAGAGTGCAAGACTACCACGTAGTCATAGATAACTCAGTTCTCCTACCTGGCGTGTCAGCGTCTATTCGGATCTATTAACTATGTGGTTACCATGTTTAGAAGAAGCGCAGGCTCATCACTAGAACTCATCTGCGTCTTTTCAGGGGATGTCGGGAATGCAAATATGTTTGCGTGGGCTCAAGTCGCAGGAAAGATACAAGGAAGTGTGGAATAACGGTCAAACATACGACAGCACAAAATCACTGAAGTAATCCTCGATAGCAAAATACCGCCTAAGCAGTCTTCTCTCCATTCCACCTACACATCCTCTCTCTCTGAGATAAATAATCATACAAAACCCCTTCCACCCCACAATCCTCAAACGAGAAAGGAGACGACAAAATGCAAAAAACGCCACTGGGTCGAGAACATTACCTCGACACCCCCCAGTTCCCATGCCATGGTATAACGAAAGGAACCCAAACACCATAACCCTTTCGTCCCGAATCCCAAAGTAGGGAAAAATTGGCCCAAACGCCTGATCCTATGCATCCATGCATGTTTCTGCTTCGTCAGTTGATACACGTACACCCGTTCTTTACACTCCGACTCCCAGCCCTATCTTTATTCCGGCATCCGCTCCCCGTCCAAATTTTCATCTGTATCTCCCTCCGCATCTCTATCCGTCCCCCCATCCACATCCACATCTTCATCCGTATCCCCCTCGGCGTCTTTAGAGGAATTCTACTCCGCGGGTGGACTAGCCACACGCTGCTCTTCCTCTTCCTCTTCTCCCTCGGAACACTACTCTCCGGGACTCGCCACACTACCCCCCGGCTCCACACTCGCACTCGCCCTACTCCTCTCCTTCGCACCGCCACCCAGACTGAGCTTGATCTTCTTCTTCTTGGGTGAATCGCCGCCGACATCATCGACATCTCTGTCACGCTTGCCTTCCCCTCTTTCACTACTCTCACTATGTTTCCGATCACCTATATCCGGTCTTCCTGTTTTTAACTTGACTTTCAACGTGCCGTTACTGCCACCACTCCCATTAGACGGTTTATCGCGGTCCGCTTTCTTAATGTACGAGCTCTTCTTCTTCATCTTGCGGCGCTCGGGGGTATCGTCGGCGTCGAAGTCGTCTGCGTCGTCGGTGGCGGCGAGGCGTTTGACGGGGGAAATGCCCTTTGATTTACTGCTTGTTTTGGTCTTCTCGGAGGGGTCTTGGGAGCCAGGCGCAGGCGTGCCCATGCGGCTTCCGAGCGGCGTGTTGCCGACGCCTGAGCCTGTGCCGTTTTGACCAGTGAGTTTAGCCATGGCGTTGCGCGAGGACTGGCGGCCGCTGATGCCGAGGCACTTTTCGAGGTGTTGGGCGAATCGCGTTATGAGTAAGCTGCGCTTGCAGTTGGGGCAGGTGTGCCAGGGGATGTACGAGGCGGGCTTGCCGCCGGTGTTGAGTTTGATTTCCTTGGTGTCGCCGCCGGCCATGTCGGTGTCTTGGGAGCCGGGGGTGCCCACGCTCTCCTTTTCGGCGTTCTTCTGCTGCTGCTTGATGAGCTCGCGTTCCTTCTTGCTCTTAGCCATGTCGGTGGGGAACGGGTTGCCGTAGACGTCGTGGCCAGATCGCTGGACCCACGGATACAGCATGCAGTACTCCTTGGTCAGGTCTGGGTTCTGCATGCCCTTGCCCATGATGGGGTGCATCAGCCGGGGCAGCTTGCAGTGCGGACATATGATCTCGGGCGTCGTCTTGAGCGGGTTGCCCTTGAGGAAGACGCGTCCGTTCTCGTACTTGGCGGCGGATGTCTCAGCGATGGGTATCGACGTGGCGCCCGTCGTGTTTTGCTTCTGCGACTGGGGCTCGAGGTTGGCGAGGGCGATGGATTCGGCCTGGGTAGCCGCCGACTGCATGCGGAGCAGCTTCTCAGAGCGGTGGCACGACAGGGCCGTGGTGAAGACGATGTTGCTCAGCAAGTCGTCGAGGATGTTGGTAGTCTGCGACACGATTATTAGTAGCCGAGGAGGCGGTTTGCGGCGGACAGGCGTACCAATTCTGCCAGCGCGTCCGAGGGCAGGCCGACGGCAGCGTCGATGCCCTCGGCCTGGTCGTCTGCCGGGCGGTCCTCAGACATGACGCAGCTGGGCGTGGTGGACGGGAGTGTTCAGGGCGTGGAGAAATGGTTGCTGAGACGTTAGCGGCCACGACGGGAGATATCGCGCATCCCTGCTCCGGCTCCGATTTAGCGCATGCAGCCAGAGTTGGCCTACCCCACACACCCACCCACACACCGAGAACTGCGTGTTCGCCCAAGAATCTGCGGTGGAGCTGCACGTCTCCACTGATGCATAAGTGTGACTACAAGCAATGGGTATCATTCAGAGCATCTATCCACGCCTATCTTGGCTACCTAGACTACCTCCCATCTCGCCAGCCTGCCGATGGTACTTCCCGCCTGTCGCACAATGCACACGCGATCCGCTTTTGGCACGCCCGAGTCAGACCCAGGGGCGACCACCTTGTGCATTACCAGATTCGCAACCGCAGTCGGCATGCCCTCTGCGAGGTTGTAGTTGCCCGTTGTGACGAAGCCGATTAGATCCACTTCGTCAGGCACTAGAGGGTAATTCTCCTCGCCAGCGCTCGGTGGGCCGTTGTCTAGGAGACTCCTTGCAAGATCCCTGCGCTGGATATGGTCTGGCTGCTTAACGACACCTCGACTCTGTTGCTTCGTCGACGTACGCTTCGTGCCGGGTTGTGGCAGCTGGGCTAGCCATTGCCCACGGAGTTGTGGGTCGCTAGGCAGACGGTAGATGCGAGCGCAGTCTGTAGGGGTGCCTCGTTGGACCATCGTGATCTTGACCGTGAATACATCTGATGGCAACAACGAGCCGCTCGACGAAGCCGTGCCGTCAACCATACCAGCTGCTTGTCTGAACGAGAGCTGTCTGACAGGAGTTCGAGATTCTTGACATGAAGACACATCTGCAATCAATCTCTGCCAGTCGCAAGACCACGGATCTCCAATCTCGCCCTTCCTACCCTTACCAAGATCAATAGTCGACCATTCAATCCTCTTCCCCTTCGGACGCTTCGTCCACTCGTGCTTCCTCACTTCACGCTCACGCTCTTCCCAGACCCAACCAGCCTCTGTACCAGGATGGTCGTACGGGAAGTGTGGCTTCGAGCGCTCAAAGTCAACCTGACGTCTCTCTTTCAAGCCGCCGAATCTGGGGTTGCCGCCTGTGGAAACCGGGTAGCGCATAATCTGTCGCCATACAGGCATCACGCATTTCCAGGGGAGGAGGATAGTCCAGGACTTGCTTTCTCGTGACACAAATACAAGTGTCGGAATGCGTGGGTCTGTGGATCGGGCCTCAGGGTCCTCGCCAAGTGTGCATGCACCCTTCCGGCGATTGATTGACTTTTGAGATGGCATGGTTCGCTGTGCGGCTAGCCGGCTGTTGGTGTCGAAGATTGAGGCTGCAGTGAGGGTATTGTCGATTGGCCAAGTTGCGAGAGTTTCAGTCAAGGCGGTCAGCGACTGCTGATTGTGTGCTACCGGCGAAGTGCGAGGAGGATCGCGAAGTCGGGGATCTGAAATATCAAACGACAACAGCGCACCGGCTGGTAACGATGCAGCGTCCGTCACAGAGGCCAAAGTCGGCCATAGTGACTGGGGAGTATCAGAGCCAGCCTCAGGAGAAGCCACCGGGGCAAGAACAGAGCAGAGAGCCTCCGCAGCAGCCGGGCCTACAATCTCGATAGACCCAATTTCGAAGCGGAGATCTCGCACGGTAACAGCTGGCTTCTGCACTTTAGCCGTGCGAACAACTTCCTCCCAGAGCTGCAAGAAAGCGCCCGGATGCACCCGAATGAGAGCCTGCGTCTTTTCGCCATCGGCATGCGGTGTACACCAGATCACAGTCACCCGAGCGATCTTCACCAACGGCTTCGCTTCTCTTTCGTATATCCAGCCTTCCCAGGTCCTAGTGCCGTTCCGCCACTTCTTAGCCCTGCCTCTGTTCTGCCATGGATCATCTGTGTCCTCTGCAGAGAAGTGCAGACCCTTGAGTAGCCCCGCTATACTGGCTTCAGGACCCTCCAGGCTGAGGGTTGACATGTAGCTCATATCCCACGCGACAGCTCCCCGCTGGGTTGCAGCTCTGTGTGTGAGACGGTATGCCTTGACCGCTGGCTGCAACGGTATCGCAAACCGCCAGAGAGGCTCTTTCGGATCCGTCATTTTTGCGCGCTTGGTATGCCACAGATGCGTAGGAAGCCATGTCTTGTCTCGCTGGCGTCTGCGGAATCGCGATGGAGGGGTAGCGGGCGTGGCCAGGGGTGGGAACTTGCGCTTCAGCTTCGGTGGTGAGGGCTTCGTGACTTGCTTCGGCGCATCCTCCATCTTCGCGTCTCCATCGTCGTCTTTTCCACTGCCGTCCTTCCTCTTCTTCGCCTTCTGCCTACTCTGCTCCCTCCCCTCCTTCCTCAAAAACTTCTTCTTGCCTTTCCCAACACCGCTCCCACTAGTACCTCCGGCAATGGGCGTGTTGTCTTCTTTAGCTTCCTGCCGCGCCCTGACCCGCAATCTCTTTGGCACGCGCTGCGGATTGTGACTTGCGGTCCTCCTCCTCAACTCCCGTGGCACATCTTGAAAAGCCCGTCGCGAGAGCCCTTTCTTGGCCGCCTTCATGGCGCCCTCGAGCGACCTGATCTCATTCTCGTGCGACTTGAGAAAGTTCTTGACGTTGATCTCGCCATTGGGGTACGCGTTGCTAGTCGAAACCGCGGGGATGACGTACTGGGGTCGTTGCTGGAATCTGGTGCGTTTAACAGGATTACCGGGGCCCGTGTTGGCAGGCTGCTTTCTCTTCCTCGAGCTATCGGCCATGGTGGGACGTCTATCAGCTTATGCTATGCTATCTCAAGCTCACTGGGCCAACGGTCGCGGCGACTGAAATCTTAGCGAGATCTCCACACCAACGGGCCTACTAGCGCGGAGTCATTCGTCACGTCCGCACGTGTTACGCCGAAGCACTGACAGCCTACCAGTGCCGCGCTGGACCCTTTGGCATTGGTCTGCTGCATTCTGTTTCATCGCGCCGACCCCCCTAGCCCGTTGTTTGATTAATTACTCCATTCACAACATCTTCATTTCGCGATTCGGCCTAGAGCTCCACTTGCTGTGCCCCCCTGTGATTGCACCTATCCCCTGCATTGTGCGCAGCCACCATGCTGCCCTGTCCATGTGGTCTAGGACATGTCCTGATCATTCAATGTTTTCCCACACTGCGTCTTCACACAACAACAGCATTTCTACTTTGAACAGCGCCCACCCAACTCCACATAGCACATCCTCTATCATTACCACACGACGCACCCACCCACCTTGCTATTGCTAGTACATAATGACCACCCACACATACACCACAATGTCTCCGACTCCCAGCTTTCAACCTCCTTCCGAGCAAATGTGCAAGATAAATTTCAGCCCACTGCGATCGCCCTCTCCGCGCAAACGCTTCAACAACCACGGGCGCAACCAGTCTGAAGCTATCCAACGCCCGCGGCCCATCAGTGTAGCAGACAACTCCGTCATGGCGCAGCACGCAAAAAGGGCCTCGATATACGTCTCAAACGGATGCTATACTCTCAAAAGCCCAGCCATGTCCTCACCGACGAACGACCCCTCCGAGGTCGTCGATCACTACGCTATCCTCGAACTCACACCCAAGGCCTCCACCGACGAGATTAGAGCTGCGTACCGCCGTCTGCGTTCTGTGTACTTTGCCAACGACGCGAAGAAATACCGTGCGCTACAGACTGGCTTCGACTGCCTCATGGACCCGAATACTCGCGAGCTTTACGACGCAAGTTACCAGCCAGCTGCGGCAGCGCCGGATTCGCTGTCTAGTATTGGTGAGGTGTTGGACCAGGGAAAGCACTGGCGCAAGGATAGCGCTCATGGCGACGACGCGAATGCTGCTATTCCCGAGGAAGAGGAAGAGGAGGAGCAGGACCTACGGACTGACGATCCGAATTGGGCTCTCAAGCGGTTTCAATGTGAGGGTCATGAGATTATACTGGGCACTGAGCCGTATCAGTCCTGGATCCCTCTGCCCACATGCTCGCTGCGGGCATGTAGAGGACCGAAGTATCTCGGCAATTTCGCAGTGAACGCATATCCGTCCGCGAACTAGCCTCTTTCTCCTCGTTCGATACCCCAAATCTAACCACACAGCCTTATCTACTCGGCTCGATAACGCCTGAGTTCTTCACGATTGTTTATAGCAGAGCAGGTCTTGCATGCATTTAGCGGTCTGGCCTTGCGGCGCAACTGGGCGGTCACTTTGTTCCTCTTGGTCCCTTTGGTCCCTTTGTCACCTTAGCGTTATTTTTGCACACCAGCGGCGATTCACCATCATCCCCTTATCTGTACAGGATAGAAAGTCCCAACTTTACTGCAAATTGGCTACACTCACTACATATCTCGTATATCGAGCACACTCTGAATGATAATGTATGACACTAGGAGACTTGGTTCGATCGGCGTGCATATGCATGTGATGAAGTTTATATGGCGAGTCTGAAACATCAGGTCCGCATACGTCGTACGACGGTGTCTACGGTATGCAGGAGATATGCAGGACCAGATAGACGACGGGAAGACTAATGGTGTCACGCGAAGGGGGTCATGACATCACGAGGTAGCGGTGCAGTGGGGTGGCAAAGTAGATAGACCAGAGTCGCATTGCTGATATCGGTCGCTATGATACAGGGCTCTAAGTTGCAAATGCCACTCTGATCCGATCCTGTCCTGCTCTAAGAAACTGTCGCATGCTGGGTGTCGCCGCGAGCTTTCTACTGGTCGAGCTTTACGGGGAAGTTGCCAGCCTCTATATCATGTGTTAGCTATAGCTCTTCAAAGTCCGTTGCGCATTCGACCAATGCGTCTAAAGTGGGTTACTCACCACGCTGGTCGTCCCATCGCGATGTCCAGCCGCTGGGGCACAGGGACTTGTAGGCCAACATGAACTATATCCATCAGTATACATGCCCATCTTCAATGCGACGTTTCCGGAGTGCGCACCTGGCGGCAGGGAGCAAAGTCCTCGCCCTTGGCGATGATGCACTTGTGGTAGTCGACGTAGTTTTGCCAGCAGTGCTTGGTCTGGTTCTGGTTGGGGAAGCGGGCATCGAAGCCTATATGCGCCGAAGCATGTTAGCACCCAATACGGCCCATCTCAAGCTCCAGGCGTCATTTTGGCAGGCGGTGCAGAGCGCAGTGCAAGTCCGGGGAAGGCGTACCAGCTGTGCGGCGGCAGATTAGCGATTGAAGCTCGACATGCGGAGGTGCGGGAAAAGCTCACCAGTGACAAACTTGAAGGGCTTGGTTACGAGCTCGTCGCCGTTCTCGCCGTTCTCGTTGTCAGACATGATTGCGATGGGGGATTGGGCGTGGTTCGGGCGTGGGCGTGGCGGCAATGGCAGGCGGGCGTGTGCAGTCGAAGTGGTGACGGAAGTGAAGTTGTGAGGTTGCGATGGTTCGACCCGAAACGCATTGTCCACACACAATTCGCTCGGCGTTTTCCGGGCGACAGGGCCCGCGAGCTCTCTCAGCATCTGCGTGCCTCACTGTGACGAAAGCCCGCGAAGACGACCTTCGATCCCCCACGACAACGTCTACGAACAATCCTCCACCCCAATTGCGAAGTCAGCAATACCGCCACCATGTTCAAAGCCACCCGCGCCCTCTCCATGCAGCCAACTCGTATGTTGGCCATGCAGCCGACACGCATGGCGGCCATGCAACCTACGCGCATGATGGCCATGCGCCAGAGCCCCCAGCTCTTCATGAGGCAGACAATGGGCCTGCGCAACCCCGTCCCCGTATGCCTTACCGAACTCTATCCTCTGGGAACTTGATGCTGACTATACTGCAGAAGGAGGAGCACGGCGGTAAGCCAATCACAGCGTCCACTTTATGCCATCCCACATGAATTGACGATTGACCATATAGCCCACACCGTATCCCAGCGCATCCGCCAGCTCAAGAACATCCCCACTGAGATCTGGCCTCTGAGTACGTCTGCCCCCTCCCCAGTAACTACCCTCCCCCTTAGCTAACCCAAACTCTAGTCGTCGTCCTCGCGTAAGCCCCTCCATTGCGCCGCATATACCCTCACATACACCTTCATAACACGTAGTCTAATACATCTACAGCATCGCCGTCGGCATGGCCTTCTTCTCCATCACCCGGAAACTCTGGGTCGACAAGACGCTCCGTCTCAAGCGACAGGGCAAGCAGGACTAGATGTCCAGTTGGTGAGGAATAGGACACAGGAGAGATGGAATCGGCGGGCTTGGAAGGGCTCCAGCAGCCATTGTGTATAGGTACAGCATACGGGATAGAGTCCGAGTCACGTTCGATAATCAAGCATGAGATCCCTTTGTGTTGTGTCGTGGGTTTGAATTTGAATCTGATAAACACGAGACATCTTGAATCGTGCCTTTGATATTGCAGCTGACATGGCGATGTACGAGGCAGAGCACCAGTGATTTATGTCGCGCTTCTTGAATTATAATGGTGATATGCGGCTCGTAACCTGATATGCACGAGACAGCACTTGGTATCAAATGTTTCCCAAACGCCTGCAAACGCCGTGCTATGAGACCAAAGAACCAAAGAGATTACACTGGCTTCGGTCCAGCCTCGTCAAGACCCTCCAGGCCCTGCATAGGGTCCATGGGCCCGTTCGCCTCCTCTTGAATCTGCTCACTTGCTTTGCGATCCTCCTCACTCACGGCATGCTTGGCCAACCAGCCCTCCTGCGTTTTGTCAGCATACCAGACGTGTAATTTTTCAGATTAAAAGAAACGTACCTGCTCCCAGATGGCGGTCTTGCTGCCTAGACCTTCATTCGCGTCTTTCTGTGGCTTGGCTGCTGCTACCTTGATGACAGAACCGTACAGCTCGCTCCGGTCCATGTTGTCGATGGCGTCGGTCGCGTCGGTCGCAGTCTCAAACTCAACATAGCCGAACCCCCGATGTTGATCGCCCTGGCTCTGGTTCTCCGGTTTGGGCAAGTTGACTTCGACAATGTCGCCAAAAGGCAGGAAGGCGTGGAAAAGCGTCTGCTGGGTGACTGCCTGGTCGAGGCCGCCGACGAACACGGTGGCCTTTAGTCGTGACGTGTCTGATAAATTCGACATGGTTGCCTGTGGATTGCGATTTGCGACTTGGGTGGTAGGATGGTCGTGTTCTCTTGATTGCGCGCTGAAATTCGATATCACGTGGTTAGCGGGACCCACCTTGGCTGGCGCCCGCCATGGACCAGGGAAGGACAGGTGGATGGTCCTGGTGAAGCACGTCGTTGCCTCAACTCCCAGTCCGCGCTCAAGACACATTGCGGACTCTCGTTGACACCACATAACCCTCTCGTCGCCCTCTACAAAACTCGCTCCCTCGTCCATCATTTTGTTCGTGCCGTATTCCCCAATTCGCTAATCTGACACCGAGGCGCCATCACCGCCCAACACCGTCATGGTCCGCCTACGAGAAATCCCCCGGACCGCCTGTTTCGCCTGGTCGCCAGGCCCGACGCAGCCCCTGATTGCTACCGGAACCAAGGCTGGGGCTGTAGATGCCGACTTTTCAAATGAAACACAACTAGAGCTCTGGGAGCTCAAGTTGGACGACAGCGAG
Source organism: Alternaria arbusti (assembly GCF_024043155.1). Lineage (NCBI taxonomy): Eukaryota > Fungi > Ascomycota > Dothideomycetes > Pleosporales > Pleosporaceae > Alternaria > Alternaria arbusti. Next base: position 119,484 of record NW_026249964.1, read on the forward strand.
CAGGGTGTCGAACTCAAGCCCGTTGCTACTGTGAGCGTAGAGTCGAGGTACTAGAGGATATTTCTAATCCATTGGGACCAAAGAACTAAACGTCATGCCAGGTTCAACGACATTGCGTGGAGTCAACCCAGCGAACAGTACCCGCGGGGCATAATAGCGGGCGCACTCGACAGCGGGGCACTCGTGCTATGGGACGCAGAGAAGCTGCAGGCAGGCGAAGGGTCAGAGCGCATGGACAGCTGCATGCAACCACAGAGTGCTGACGTTATGCAGCGACGATGCGGAAATTGACCAGATCGACAAGCACACCGGCCCCATCCAGGCGATACAGTTCAACCCCTTCCGATCCAACATCCTCGCCTCGGCCGGTGCCAAGGGCGAACTCTACGTCCACGACCTCGCCGACGACTCCAAGTCCTTCCGCCTCGGCAAGGCTGGAGCGAACCCCGACGAATACACTACACTGGACTGGAACAAGAAGGTTGCGCATATCCTGGCAACCGGCAGCAGCGGCGGCTTTGTCACCGTCTGGGACGTCAAGCTCAAGAAGGAGAACCTCACATTAAACCACTATGGACGGAAAACAGTCAGCGCGGTTTCCTGGGACCCCAATGTGCCCACGAGACTCGTTACCGCTATCCCGACCGACCAGAACCCGCTCGTGCTGGTATGGGACCTCCGCAACACCAATGCGCCAGAGAAGACGCTGCAGGCACACGACCAGGGCGTGCTGTCGCTTTCGTGGTGTGTTCAAGACAGCGACCTTTTGTTGTCTTGCGGCAAGGACAACAGGACGATTGCGTGGAACCCGCACACCGGCGAGCAACTGGGCGAGTTCCCAGTCGTGACAAACTGGACCTTCCAGACCAGATTCAACCCTTCGAACCCGAACCTCCTCGCGACCGCATCCTTCGACGGCAAGATCGCAGTTCAAACACTACAAAACACTGGGGCTGGCGCGGACCAGAACAAGGCCGCGACGGAGGCGCCTGCAGGCGAGGACTTCTTCGCTCAGACTCACGCAGAACCTCAGGGCGCATCTTTCTCTCTGAAGACACCCCCGAAGTGGCTGAAGAGGAGAGCAGGTGTGGCTTTTGGCTTTGGTGGAAAGCTGGTGCGATTCGGCATCGTCGATAACAAATCCAAGATTTCTATCTCCACATTTGCTGTAGACTCGGACGTCAGCGCGGCAAGCGAAGAGTTCGACAAGGCTCTAGATAAGGGCGACATTACCGCAATCTGCGAGTCGAAGATTGCCAAGGCAGCCAATGAGGAAGAGAAGGCCGACTGGACCGTAATTGAGACTCTCACGTCGGAGAACCCGCGAAGCAAGCTTGTCGAGTACCTGGGCTTCTCCGACAAGGATGAAGAGCCAGAAGAAGAGAAGAAGGAGGAGAAGACAAACGGCGATGCGGATGAGGGGTCCTCGTTCTTCGACAATGCGACAGACGAGGGCAACTTCCTGTCCGATCTCGCGGCTTCCAAGGGCGCGAAGACTAACAACCCCTTCCAGATCTACACTGGTTCCGAGTCGGAAGCTGACACCAAGATCACCCGCAACCTCATGCTTGGTGACTTCAACGCGGCGTTGGACGTGTGCCTAAAGGAGAACCGACTGTCAGATGCTTTCATGATTGCCATCTGCGGTGGAGAGAAGTGCATCGCCAAGGCACAGGCTGCATACTTCAAGAGACAGTCCGACGCACCCAACTACCTGCGCTTGCTTGCGTCAGTGGTCGGAAAGAATCTATGGGACTTCGTGTACAATGCCGACCTCAAGGACTGGAAGGAAGTCATGGCCACCATCTGCACATTTGCCGACCAGGCTGACTTCCCCGACCTTTGCGAGGCCCTCGGAGACCGTCTCGAAGAAGCCATCTCTGGAGAGGAAGGAACGTACCGAAAAGATGCGTCTTTCTGTTACTTGGCTGGTTCCAAGCTTGAGAAGGTCGTTGTCAACTGGGCACAGGAGCTTCAGGAGAGTGAGAAGGCAGGCATTGAGCAGACCGACGGCGACAACAGTTTCTCTATCCACGCACGATCACTACAGGAGTTCATTGAGAAGGTCACTGTATTCCGAAAGGTCACCAACTTCAAGGATGCCGAACAGCAAAAGGAGGACGACTGGAAACTCGAGCCTTTGTACGCAAAGTACGTTGAATACGCTGACATCGCATCTGCCCACGGTCAGCTCGCAATTGCGGAGAAGTATCTGGATCTCCTGCCTCAAAAGTACCCAGCTGCAGATGTTGCCAGGAACCGGGTCAAGCAAGCCACAAGGAAGGTTGCAGCTCAGCCAGCGGCAGCACAAAAGCAAGCCCAATCAACCACTGCTGGTCGTCGTCAAGTTGTGGTCCCGTCGTATGGACAGCCTGCACAAGCAACACCGGCACCGCCCCAGCAGACGCCCTACGCTCCGGTCAACCCTATGCAAACGCAACCAAGAGCGTCACCTTATGCCCCAGTCAACCCCCTATCCTCGCAAGCCCAGCCCACTGGACCGTCAACATTCACACCAGCAGCAGCACCCGGCAACTCGTACACACCGGTCGGTTACCAGCCATCTCAGCCTCAGGGCTATGGTTACAACGCAGCGCCCCAACAAGGAATCGCACCTCCGCCACGCAACTTCTCAAACTCGCCATCAATCGTGCCAGCAGCCAACAGGGGCAGCATTCCTGCCTGGAACGACACACCAGACTTCGGTCCCCCCAAGCCAGCTTCGCGTCGCGGCACTCCTATGAACACTGTAGCTTCTCCGTTCCCGAACCAACAGCAGCCCCTCGCAGGCCCACCTCAAGGTCCATTCTCCCCAGGAGCAAGGTCGACACCTCCACCTCCTCCAAAGGGTCCTCCTCAAGGTCCTCCCCGGATGACTTCTCCTCCGTCTGGACCCCCAACTGGTGCTCCGAACCCATACGCACCAGCGCCAGCGTCAAACAACTATGCCGCTCCGCCTGCTGGCTTCGCACCTCCACAGCAGGCACCAGTACAGCGTGGAGCATCGCCATACCAACCACCGACTGCTGCCGCTCCGCCATCGAACCGCTACGCTCCTGCTCCAGGTTCACAACCATCGGCCCCCCTTGGACCAATGGGCGGAATGCCACCGCCACGAAACATTGCGCCTCCTCCTGGCCAGTTCACACCCGTAGGATCAGCATATGCACCGTCGCCTGTGCAGCAAATGCCACCTGCTGCTGCAGCACCGCCACCAAGGGGCCCACCCCAAGGACCTCCGCGAGCAGGACCTCCTCCAGGCGGACCTCAGGGCGGACCACCAAGGCCAGATTCCCGACCTGGCACTGGACAATCGCAACCGGCAGTGCAAGCAGCGCCCAAGTACCGTAAGTGCACCCCAAACCACACAAGAATCATCTCAATCTAACCCTGCAACCAGCTCCCGGCGACCGATCCCACATCCCTGACGCCTCGCGCCCCATCTACGAGATCCTCGACGCAGACCTCCAACGCGTGAAAGCCAAGGCACCAGCTCAATACAAACAGCACGTTGCCGACACGGAGAAGCGCCTCAATATCCTATTTGACCATCTCAACAACGAGGACCTGCTCAAGCCTGATACTATCCAGCAGATGAATGAATTGGCGGCCCAGATTCAGGCTAAGCAGTATGATGCTGCGGTTGCGATTTTCTCGGATCTCATGACGAATAAGACGGATGAGGGGAGTAATTGGATGGTAAGTGAAATGAGATTTGTACTCTGTGATTTGATGAGGATGTAGTGCTAATTTTTGGTTGTGTAGGTTGGTGTCAAGCGGTTGATTCAATTTAGCAAGTCGACTGCTTAGGGAGCTAGTGCTGCGAAGGCTACTGCGACTGCGACTGCGGCTGCGCTGGCCGGTGGGACTGATGATGGGTATGTCTACGTGGAAAAGGTGTATAAGTAAAGGGGTTGGAAGGCAGGTAGATGGAGATTAGCTGGGATAGAGATAGTTTTGAAGAGATGTCTTTAGCGCTATGCATTGCTTAGAGAATGAAGACAGCTGCATGATTTGTGTGCGTGGGTGTGTGATGGTGATGATGTGTGGTTTTGTACTACTGTGTGTTGTGTGTCTTGTGTAGAGGCATGAAGGTGGATGTGCCTTGTTTGCCCATGCGGTGGATACTTCTCTGTACGTCGCGTCCCGTGTATTTTGTCCTTTCTACAGGAACGACGACCACATGCTTTCAAAAGTTACAACGAGAACACCAAAGCCGGATCAACACTCTAAGAAGTGTACGCTATCAATTTCAAATTACGTGCCGGAGTGAACAAGACATACATAACCAACCACTTGTGCAATTGTAAAGCTTGGTACACAGCGGAAATATGCGAAATCTTGAACCAAAATATGTGGGCTCGTTCTTAAAACACGATGGGAGTAGGGTGTGAGTGTAGCAACACCCTCGTTCACCGGTCAACCTACCCTATCTACCTCTCACAACAGCGACTGCACAAATAACCACCCACACGCCCAAACGTATCATCCAGGCCCGAGCTAGACACCACACTGCAAACCACATAAACACCACACAAGAAAACTTTGCAAGTGCGTCCCAACACAAAACCCTACGACTTACCTTATTTCTCCACAGTCGACCGAGTACCTACATATCGTACTCTATCTACAACGCCTGCGACAACGATAATGGTGTTCAAAGGATTCATCTGGCTGTGGATAGCAGTATGCGTCCTGTTCTTCATGCACATGATGTTGCTGATGTGGATTAATGGAAAGGGAATGCCGGGGTGGTTGAGGGGGTAAAGGGATAAAGGGGAGGGAGTGGAAGGGGTTGGTGAAAGGTAGACGGGGAGGGGTGAGGAGCTGTGGTGAAGTGGTAGAGGGGTGAGGGTAAGAGTCAGGATGAAGATAAGGAAGCCCGAGAGGGGTAGGAGGTAGACGGGAAGGTAGAGAGCGGAGTGGAGAGAATAGAAATTCGTGTAGGTACCGTGGGAGGTGCTGTAGTGCTGAGTTTGGAGAGCAGGCGATGGGGATGGGGATTCGAAGGATGCTCTGATGTTTTGGGTGTTGCTGTGTCTTGGTTTGTCGTGTGGGAGTAGGAGGCTGAAGAGGTCTGACAAGCAAGTAGTGTTTAGTGTTACGATGGAGGTGTGAACTTGGTATTGTGATTTGAAGAAATTAAAAGGTCGTTGAAGATGGCCTGGTTGTTCATGCAATGGTTTGGTTTGGTGGTGCATATGGAGTCACTCTACTGTTAGGTTGACATGCATGGTATTATCACCTAGTTTTATATATGTACGAGGATGCAGAACAAATAGTGATCAAGACCAGGTGGGAATATTTCAGAGTCGGCTGTGCTGCTCCGTTCCTTGAGATAATCTGGCAGTATCGTAACGAGGTGATCGGTTTCTCGCGCTTTTCGTGAAAAGTCACTGCTACCAAGCTGGTGCTTTCAGATACTATCGTGAAAGATTCATATAAATGGGCTGATGACGATCGTACCCCTTAGATCGCGATATATTCAAGCCATCAGTGGACCGTGTGTTTCAGTGGATCTTTGCACAAATGACGATTGTGCAGATACATTATGCATACCTAGGTAGAATGCCATCTCGTTGCAAGCATGGCTAAACATCACAATCGCGATGGCCTGTTGAAGTGTAAGTTACGTAGCGATAGCCTTCTTGATGAGTTCGACCAATGCAATTGTGCTCGTGATGGGATTGTAGAATGCGAAAGGTGGGATCTGGCATGAGATCGGGCGGGTTCGCTAATCGTAGCCGATCGGGTCTGAGCCGATCTCAGACAACACCAGCGTCATACTATCAAACCTCAATGTAATGACGTAGTCGCGAGCTCGACGCGTTAGCCACCCAACATGGCAATAGAAGCACGGTTCGCGGGTTTCAGCCTCCTTTCAATAAACTTGCTGTTCCCTCTGCAGCGGCATCACCTGAGTCCGGACACATGCTACGTTCCCTTCACAGCATCTGCTCTCGTGTCGCATTCCATCCACCACTCCGAGCGAAGGCAACTTTTCAGAGATCGCGCGTGATTTCCTATCTTCCAACCATGCCCCCTAAGCGGAAGAGATCTGCTGTAGCAGCTACGGTGCCTACGACCGAAGAGGCGCCCCCAATGGACCGATCACAGATGCGCCGAACAGACGTGCCTTTGCCGTCAAACGTCGCGAAGCCTCCTCGTCGCCAAACGACGCGTGGGGGAAAGGCTGAAAAGACCGACCCTAATCTCAACCCTGACATCCTCGATGGAGTCACTGCATTACGCGCATCGCCTGACGGACACGAAAGCGCCGCGCATGATGCTGTGCTGGAATCTGCCGTCAGCAACGGTACTGCGAATGAGGCGAATACTGCATCAGGTGCGCCTGCGAAGAAGAAGGCGCCCTCAGCACCTGCCACAAACGGCGATGCGCCCGTAGCGAATGGCGCCGCCCCTGCAGCGAATGCTGCAAAGAACAAGCGAAAGAAGGCCGGCGCCCAGCAAATCAAAGTGGAAGAGGAAGACACCAACAACAATGCCGTGAATGGCGTAGCTGGAAATGTCACTGCACCTGCAGCCAGCACTGGGGTAGCGGCAGATCCCGACGATGTCGATAACCTCGAGGCTGAGGACGAGGACGAGGCAGAGGTCAAGGAAGCCCTGTCGAGACCCCCACCGGTCAACTCTGAATACCTTCCTCTTCCGTGGAAAGGACGACTTGGCTATGTATGTGTCCTGCAGGTACCTTTTAATCTAAACTAACGAATGTGCATACAGGCCTGTCTCAATACGTACCTCCGCAGTGCTACCCCTCCCGTCTTCAGCTCCAGAACCTGCCGCATCGCGAGCATCATCGAACATCGCCATCCCCTGAAGGACCCCTCCCAGCCCGAACATGCCACTAAGAATCGCCCCGATAAGGAACAACCAGCGGATGTCGCGCGGGGCATGAAATACGTTGAAGAGATTGGCCTCGCTAATGCGCGGGATATCATCAAGATGGTGCGCTGGAACGACAGGTACGGCATCAAGTTCATGCGCTTGAGTAGCGAGATATTCCCGTTTGCAAGCCACGACGAGTATGGCTACAAGCTTGAGCCTTTCGCTGCCGAGACGTTGCGTGAAGCAGGCAAAGTGATCGGTGAGCTGGGTCATCGAGTGACTACTCATCCGGGCCAGTTCACACAATTGGGCTCTCCGCGAAAACAGGTCATTGACAACGCAATGCGTGATCTGGAGTATCATGCTGAGATGCTTTCTCTTCTGAAGCTTCCAGAGCAGCAAGATCGGGATGCTGTCATGATCCTGCATCTCGGTGGAGCATATGGCGACAAGCCAGCGGCTATTGAGAGGTTCAAGGAGAACTACGCAAGGCTTCCTCAAGGAGTCAAGAACCGTCTGGTGCTTGAGAACGACGACGTTGTATGGAACATGCATGAGTTGTTGCCTCTATGTGAAGAGCTTAACATCCCATTCGTGCTTGATTATCACCATCACAACATTCTCTTCGACGATACTCAGATCCGTGAAGGTACCAAGGATGTCATGGATTACTATCCCCGTATTCTTGCAACATGGGAGAAGAAAGGGATCACGCCCAAGATGCATTACTCTGAGCAAACACCTCCTGCGATTACTCGCACGAAGCGGAGAAAGCATTCACCCCGCGTCATGACATTCCCTCCCTGCCCTGACACGATGGACTTGATGATCGAGGCAAAGGACAAGGAGCAGGCTGTATTTGAGCTCATGCGAACTTTCAAGCTCCCAGGCTTCGAAACTTTCAGCGACATTCTGCCACATACGCGCCAGGATGAGAACAAGCCTTGGAAGCCGAAGCCCAAGAAGGCTGTCAAGAAGAGCAAAAAGAAGAAGACCGACGAGCTTGATGAGCTGGATGCGAAGATTGAAGAGGAAGAGCCAGAGGACGTACCACCACCCATTGTACCTGACGAGGAAGTAGGCATGGGAGGACCAGAGGGAAGAGTGTACTGGCCCCCAGGAATGGAGGACTGGCTCAGACCCCCAAAACGGATCATCAAGAAGAAAGAAGACGGCGCCGCTACGCCAGCGAAGAAGAAGCGCAAGACCGCCGCTGACGCGGCCTCCATAGCAAGTGAAGCCGCTCCACTCGAGGATGTCAAGACGCCCATCAAGACACCAGCCAAGAAGGCCGCACCAGCTAAGCGAGCAGCAGCTTCATCGACTAAGAAGAAGGCAGCAGCAAAGTCCGTGCCAACACCTTCGGCGTCAGACGAAGAGGATGATCAACTTAGCTCACCCCCGCTTAGCGAAGGGACCGAGGACGAGGCTCCTGCTGTGCAGAAGCGAAATGCACGACCTGCCGCAACACGGAAGAAGTCTGGCAGGGCCACGGCCCAAGTAAGCTACAAGGAAGAAGCGGATGAAATGAGCATGTAGACAAGTGTGTACAACCAATCTCATCGGTAGCCCCAAGGCAGCTAGTAATGTCAATCCAATGTATGAATACGCGAAATTCGGTCCTTCAAACACGAAATAGCGACATCCAAAGCATAATTCACATCATCTCGGTTGTACGAGGGTGTGTCAAGTGTGCTTGTGCTAGAGGAAACAAACCTCCGAAGCCTGCTAGATCCTTCCCTTCCCGCTTCAGGCCGTTGTCCCGCGCCCCTTCCTTCCCGGCCTTGTCCCCCTCTTTCGTTCTCCGAAACCACTTGTCGTTGCTCTGGCCTACTTTGCTCTAACTCAGTTCTCAATGCGCACTTCCCCACATTATTGACGTAGGAGCCAATGGGTATATCTCGTGTTTCTCGCGCTTACCTATCTATTCACCTTCCCAACCTAGCTGGAGTGGCCGGAACGCATGTACTGTACATACGAACATGTGTTCGTTGGGGGGGAAGACACGAACGCATAAACATGCACTATGTGGACCTTGACATTCGCTAGAGGTGGCAGAGGGGGAAAAAGGAAAGGGAAGCAGATAGGTGCACAGCCCAGCCAGCCACCTCCACGTCGTGATACCCCTCTCACCACACCACACATAGCCCATTCCAATAGGGAAGATAGTAAACATGTTGTGTAGCAGCGGCTCAGGTGTTCTCGAAGCGGTTATCGAAGCACGGCCCGTTGCTGTGCCGCACTAACCGACGGTTGCCGAGGCATTCCGCATATCTTCTTAGCACCTTCCATTGCATATCCCACGGCCGGATGGGGGTTAAACGGCGCATCTGAAGCGAGCAAACATGTCAGCACTTGTTGTTTTGCGGGAGAGAGACAGACCAGGCAGAGAGAGAGAGGGTGTGGTAGGGGAAGCAGGCACAATCACAGCACAGTGCATGAGATGCGTCGATAGCTTAATCGATAGCTTCACATGCATGGTGTCATGCATGGATGTGTTGTGAAGAGGATCACTGGTTCTAGGCTAGCTGTTGCTGCTGGCGTGGAGAGGGGAGCTGCAGATTGATGCAGGACCACGTCGGAGGACATGGACTGGAAAAGGGTAAGAGGGAAAGCTGTTAGTGCGAACTCTAGAGGATAGTCTGGATAGTTACTTTGAGGGGTATGGTGGTGGGGGGGTTGATCGTGGTGTGTCTTGGTTTCAGGTACGAGTCGCGTATTGGAAACCTTGGAAGTGTGGGATGGGTCATTCATGCGTTGTAGTTGAGAGAAAGAAAGGGTCTACCAAGACCGTTATCTGTGGATATTTCGAGAAGCCGTTGAGATGTATGGGTTCTTTGATCCGACGTGTGTATCCATTTCCCTCCTTCGCTCCACTACGATAAAGTTCCAACGTACGATCTCTGGTCTGTTGAATTCCCACCAATGGTACTGCGCAACTGGGTCGGTCGATTTACAAACTGATTTCCCCTAGAGCGTCGCTTGGTTTGTCAACACCAGATGCCAGCTGGGATCTAGAAGGACCCCCCTTCTAGTGTCCGTCGATCAACGATGAACAGCCATGACTCGAATCTAGGCCGTGTCTATTGTCTCTCTCTTGCCCTGCTGCCAATCAACCCCCAGTCACCTGGTTGCTATCCGCAATCGGTTAACTTCCCGCGGCTACATATCTGCAGGTCTATCTGCACAGCCTTGCACAGGTTGAGGTCCATGCCCGTACCATGTCCATGGACTCTTGAATCGAACATTCGGTGCGCTAGTGGATTTATTTTTGCATTGACGATGTGATATATCATGGGTCGAGTGATAGTTACGAGGGGCCGGTAGCCTATCCCAAGTCGTGGCTGAGCGTGGGCAGGGGAGTTGGATATTTTACTCGGCTGCCGTGCGGAATAGCATTGCGCCGGTGGCCCGTCTTGAGGCCGTACCGCCGTGGCTGGAATGGAGGACCATGTGGAGAAGCTGTTTCTGGATGTTTGGTCAGCAGTAGGCGGTGTGGCGTGCTTGTTTGTTGAATTGCAGTGAGCGAATGATGTTTTTGGCGGTTAAGGCGCCGCAAGCAAAGACGATTGTTTCCCGAGGAAGAACGTCTGAACGGTTCGTGTCAGTAGATCATAGCCGTTGTAGAACAACCGAGCCGTCTGAACAAACTCGCGTCGAGACATGATCTTCGGCACTACACACTGTGTATCCGCGGCTTCTAAATTCGCATTGCCATCTTCAACTTATTGCCTTATCACCAACGAACTTGAAAACATGTCGTATATGACGCGGTGTCGTTGCGCTCAGACCTACAGGATCCACATGCGATAAGAACACGAAGACAGTGCTGGACATGGAGAAAATGGAGAAAGGCCGAGCTTGTGAATATCTACGCGAGGGGCCTGAGCTCAGAGAGAAAAAAATCATCAAGCGCCTCGGTGTCCGTGCAAGATACGCACAGAGGAGTTCAGAGGATCCTTTCGGCATCCTGATGCACGGTTGCAGTGGAGAGTGCATAGGCTATGCGGTCCGGCAGTCTTGAATCTCGATGACAGGTGCTATGATGTAGGAGGCTGACAGAATGTGGTTGTACAGGACGATGATGAAGAATACCAAGACGATCATCATAAGAGATTCGACGACAATTAAGAGCAGGAATCGTTGCGATGTACTGACAATCGTGGTTTTCGTGCTCTGGAAAGACGGCATTACACCTTGAGACAGGTCTGTGCTCGTTGGCGTATCTACCATGACGTTATGGCCGTTGGACGACGGTAGAGGTTCACGATGGTCATTTTGCCCAGGAGCCGGTACGCAGCTATCGCCATTAGGGTCTGTGAGGCTTCATTCTCCGAGTGACGTGCGTGTCCGTGGGGTTGGGCGGGCGTCAGACCCGATGAACAATCATGGTGAAGGCGAGATGGGCGTGACAGTCGGAAGCTCCGGCTTTCACGACGCGCAACAGCACATGTTTTGTTCTTGTAGCTTTTTGGACTCTGCTTTACAGACATGTTTCAAGATGAACGTTATTACCAAGAAACTACTGCACCACCGATGTAACCAGAATACAGAAGGCGTACGTGTTGCTCAAGTCGGCAGCGAAACGGAAGTCGCGGCTTAAGAAACCACGTCAAGAGCCTCTATCGCGCCTTCACGATATCTGCTTTTTCCCTCAGCCACAACGTCACCATTCCAAACCTCTCAGACCAATCACTCTCGTCCGGCTCTCCATGGCTAACTCAGCAATCGCACGCGACGCACACACATCCACTACACATCTCACCAGCCGTTTCGGCCCTTTGGTGATCGAGTGCAGTGGCCCGCCCCGCGATCACCACCATCGTGCGCCTCACGCCCGCTACCCTTCGCACGCAGCCCAACGCAAGGCCAACCGCACCCCCATCACGGAGCCTCCAGCACCGTATCCAGTGGAGACAAACAGCAGACAAAGCGCTTCTCTCCGCAAACTACCGGCTATGCTACTCCGCAAAAACTAGTTGTGGTTGTTACGTACAAAGATTGTTTCCCCAGATTTATCACATGCAAGACATAACCGTCGAGCGTCTGTCAGACAAACTCAAGCTCTAAGCCGCGCGCCCAGCGCAACCGTCTTTGTAGATAATAGCCGATGGCCGCATTAGGCATTACGCCCGGCTTGAGTAAGGGGGGGAACTTGCAACTTGTAGTGCAAGTGCAAGCGCCCGAGAGGCGTTCTTTTCGTGGAGGTGTGACGAGACGAGCGGTTCCTGCGTATCCAACATAGTCACCACACCAAACCAACGCAACGCGTCTGGCGTCGTGCTTGCGCGTCATCTCGTCTTGGTAGTTTCTTAAACCCGTGCGCTGGTTGCTGCGATACTTGGGTGCTAACAATAGGCATGGCTATTGCGACAATAGCGACAGGCTGTCGGTAATTCCGAACGAGATTGTTAAGGTTACCTATATCCCAGGGAAGGGAACTGATAGACCACGTTAATAGAGACCGACTATCCCCGAAATGCGACGGCGGAGTGAAGATCTCGAGTCACGTTCTGCTGCGCAATTGGGTCCCATAGCGTCGGGAAACTTGTTACTTCGAAATCCGCGAGTAGTTCCTAGCGCTGCTGATGATGGGGCTGGCTTTCATGCTACAGTACCCTTTTGCTCGTCTTGGCTTGTTCGGCTCAGCTTACTTGCTGCCTCTTCATCATCGTACTATAATAGTCAAGTACCTGTCCGAGGAGCGAAAGATGGAGATGCACGCACGGAGATTGGAGGGGGTAGCGCAGGTAATGCGACACCAAAGAGTCGCTGGGGAATATCGAGGGGTAACGTTAGTACGGAGAGAGGGGCAGTAGTGAGAAAGCGTGGGGTAATGGGAAAGCGGTTGAATTCGTAGTATCGAAATGCCCCGTTACGGGCTGCGCATGAATTACATGTCCGAAAGTATACAGTTTCGAGGCGTCCAACAACGGGCTTCTCTCCGCCTTCGTGTCGTTGTACTTCCCCCCTCTCGGATAGCAACTGCGGCTTTCTGAAATTGGACTATACTCTGGTCCCCGCAATGAGAGAAGCAATGCGCCGACGTCGTTTCTGTGTTGCGATGCACGGGGATGACGTGTGTGACATGAAGGCGCATGGATAGACGTGTTTGCTGGTATGATGTGGTTTGAAGAAAGGAAATAATATGGTGTATGTACGTACATGAGCTGAGCCATAATCCCACGCTGTACCTGGCAGAAAATCACTGCAGATCGCCGTTCGGATGTCCATCGCAGCACAGTAGACAGGGCAAGCTGAGCCGGAGCGAGCGAGCCTACCATCCACACTCGGGTACGTACCATCACCAGCTCGCGCATCGGCATCGCCATGCTACATGTCATTCCGCCTCTCTAAAAGCCATGATTCTTTCTTCTCCATCCAAAGAGGCCAGTCGTAATGTTTCGTTGCCGTCAACCCGGCATCTCCGAAACCTCGATTCCTTTTGCCCCGTGCCGCCGCACTGCCACTGCTGCCAACGCTGTCTGCCGTTCCGGTTCGTCAGCACTCTAATCCGCCATAACCGCCTCTTGCGCGCCACGGCCGTTCGCCATCGCCGTGAAACCTTGAACCCGACTGTGAACCCTGACCCTGCGCAAATGTCCTGTTGCGCAAGGTAGCGCTGTCTTGTAATTATGGTGTCAGTGTGTCAGTTGCTACCACCGTTGCAGCTTGCGGGTTAAGGCATCAGCTGGTGCAGACATGTGAGCAGCGCACATCCTTTTGAGTAATCATGTTATTGTTGTTGTTTGACTGGTCGCTGTAGTACACCCTACCAAACTTTCTTCAATGACGATGTAGATCGTTTTTTGGGGGGTGACATGTGGTTTGATTTTGCTTTCCGACGCCCGTCTCACACCCGTCTCCTGTCAGATGCTTGTTGTGCATGTGGACGGCGCCCGGCAATCTACGCAGGGTTGAAAGGACCGACATGTCCAAAGTCAGCAAGTTGTACGATTTGCTGACCGGCGCCGAACCGGTGAGCCTCGTCCGAATGATGGCCTGAGGACATCTTTTTTTCCTTTCGTTTTTTTCGTGTAACCGCACTTGTAATCCGTTGTAGTGGTAGAACTCCGGCTCGTGCAGCCTTGCATGGGATAAGCGTTGGGATGCATGTGCGAGACCGAGAGTACGATGTCTGTGCAGAGCCCGATCTGGCTGAGGTTGCGCAATCTTGTAAAGATAGGAAAATCGGATGAAAGCCTTCCAAGGTTCCAAGGTTGGTAGGAAGAATCACGTGTCTATTGTTAGCCATGGAGGGAAGGAGCGAGTGGACGTGGGGGTTTTGAGCAGAAGAACGCTTTTCATTTCATTTACTGCGTGCTGTTGTTCACAAAACTTCACATCGTTGCAGGGTATGCCGCATAAAACTATCGCTACAAAAATATACAGAAAATGATGCCGCGACCGAAACCTTGTTTCCCAGGGTCGCTTTTCCCAACCGACCCAATCATGCCAGAATCCCATGAAATGTCGTAAAACCTGTTCATGCACGTTTTTCCTCGTTGGTAATGAGCTCCGTATGTGTGTATGTGCTCAACCTCGTATGTATGTGTGTGTTTGTGTGTAGCTTGTGTCCAGCAAAAGCGTCGTAATCAAAGCACAATGTACTCCCCGTCCACGCGATCCATGGCTCTCCTCCACCGGAACGGATGCTGCATGTTGCTGAAAGGTCCGTTCTGCCTCGGTACATGCACATCGCCGTCTGACCATTCGTCATCTTCGCGCCATACACGTTCAAGCACTTCTAGACCGCTCAGGTTGTTGAAGAACCCACTCTCGCGTTGGATCTCTACACACCGTTGTCGTACCACAGCGCGGTGCTCCGGGTCAACGCACTCCGTGCCGATAATGAACAATGGCCAGAGTAGGAATTTGTTGACACAGCTGGTGATGCCGATCTGGGATATGTGGTAAAGACCCTGTGATACGAGATTCTGGAAATTCAGAGTCGAGGCGGGGAGAGTCGGTTGTGCTAGGCGTTCGGTGTAGAGAAGCGCTGCATAGCGGAAACTCTCGCTGATGTGGAGAAGCGCAGCCTGTTCTGGCGACATGGCAAGCATGGAAGACGTTGCCTCACAAGATGTGGAGTGCATGTCGCCAGGTGACGGGAACTCCCATTCTTGGAGCCGAATGCGCAGATCGTTCCACTCGCTCCAGAACTCAGAGCGGGGATCATCGCGTGCAGATGTGAAGGGGTCGACGTGCTCGGCAATTGGCGTTCCCCAGCCATTACCATCCATATTATCGAAGCTGAAAGAGTAAAAGTCTTTGACTTTCTTGGGGCGGGGAGAGGATGTAGGCGTGTCATCGTTGTCGCGTACCGGTCGGTTCTGACTAAGCAGGTTCAGTCGTCCAAGTCGTGCAATGAGTTTAAACAGCCTGCCTTCGCAGCCAGAATGGTGTTCCATTGCGCCCAAATTGGCACTCAGGTTCATCATGTCGAGCGAATCGCCGCGCACTTCGATTTCTCGGTCATTGACTGCAGCAGTCATAACGTCGAACCAAGTGAAGAAAGTCTCGATCCAGCCAACGAACTCGGACCGAATCGTCCTGTCGCGAAGACTAAGCAGTTTCTGCACGCCAGCAAGCTGGGTCTTGAACTTGGTAAATCCGGAATCGCAGACATGGAAGAGACAAAGAATCAGAAGCGTGGCGAGTACGGAGTCGTCCTGCGAACCATCGTAGTCGACAAGCTTCTTGTTGAGGAGGGCAATAGAATTGGCCTTGTAGTGCTTCTCTTCGTCGGTTGCCTCGCCATGCATCTCGCGTAGCTCTCGTGTCGTCATTTGCGAGTAGGCATGATCTGGTATGAGGCGTGTGTCATGCAGTACACTCAACCGCCGTCCCTCAATACCTCCGCGCATGCGCATGTTGTTGGTAGCGAGAGCACCGATGGCATTCTGCAACTCTTCGTTGCGCATGGCCAGATGTATGATGTGCATCCGGTAAGGGTTCGTATGGCTATCAAAAGCCACCAGCACCGGGCATATAAATTTGTCGTAGTAGTCCAGAAGGGATAGCATCCGCGGGGAAAGGGGCGAAGCGATGGTAAGGCTCTGAGGAATAGAAGTGGTGAGCGACAGTACGTCTTGAGACAGGGGGCCAGAGCCATAGGAAGACATACCCTCCGACGGGAGAAAGGAGAAACCGGGCTGGAATCCGTTGAAACTCGAGCTCATCTCCCCCTCAACAAAAACATCCTGAAACACAACAGGACCCATAGGTTGCGAAGCTGCGCTCACTTCGGGATAGTCGTGTATACTCTGATCTGAGCTTACGCTGGAGCTCATGTCGTCACCAGTGGGTAATGAGCGAGGCGCCTCATGGATGAAGTAGTGGTCCAAAGAGCCCATGGGCGCCTGGTCAAATGGCTGATAGCGTGGTATCGACGGGTCTGCAAACGGAAACTCATCGACGGGTGTGTTTGGGAACTCGCTCGGTGAGGGGAAGTCGCTATCGCTGTATGTGCCCAGAGATGCCGAAGATGCCGACATGCCGTTATCCTCGAAAGGCACATGGAGAGTGGTTTGCAGTCTTTGGAGAGGACCCCTGTGAGGCTGGTGATGTCTGAACTTGGTGGCTTGGGGATGTAGGAATTCGAAGTGCTCCCCATGATGTTGCATGGGATAGCCCATAGGAGTAGACGGAGTGGGTATTGGGATTGGGCTGGTCGGACTGAAGTACTGGTATTCCTGGGGCGCAGAGAACATGGGACTTGTAGGACTCCTTGGTGAATGTGCACCAAAGTCGATGCTGGCACGGTTGTTGAAGTTGTGCTGATGTTGGTGGTCACTGGTGGTGGAGGTAGTGCTGGTGGAAGCTATCGAGTTCATCCGTTGGGCTTTTGGCTCCTGTGTGGCAGTTGAAGGAGGCGACTTTGCAATAGGCAAAGACATGCCTCGAAGCTTTCCACGGCTGGCTACTCCCACGCCCCAAGTTAGAGTGGTACGGTATCCGGAGCATTCTTTCCCAATGTCGACGCACGGCCCACAGTATGGGCGGCGTCGATCACACTTGACTTGACGTTTCTTGCAAGCAAAGCAGTCGTCCGTGGCTCCAGTGGCAGGAGCTCTTCTTCTTCGTTTCCTGGGGGCAGCAGCGGCGGTGTTGGTGTTGGTGGCGGTGTTGTCGACTTTCTGGACCTCAGCAGGCTGAGTGGTGTTGGGAGAGACGGCCATGATGGGTGTAATAAAAGAGGAAGTGCTATTGCAGTACTCTACAACGTTGCATCTGCAGGATGTGGATCGTGTATAGTAGGTGTATGAACAGAATAGACAAGAAGACGAGGGGTAATACTCAATGGAGCATAGAAGGTCGGCGTCACGGTGGGTAAGTATTATTTTGGCTCGACGGGTCTGGGTAAAGGAAGCTTGGTCCCCGTCAGATAAGGTCAGGGCCCTAGCTTGCAGGGCTCTGGTTCTGCCAAGATGAAGGATGCAAAATGCCGCGGCATACTCGACGCTAGGATATTAAGAGAAGAGGTGGTCATCTTGAGAGATGTGCATGAAGGATGTGGCCCGCAGCGAGTAGGCCAGGTGCCCGCATGTTCTCGCAGCGGCAGCGAGGCTTTGGCTGTGGCAACCCCTACCACACCCCACACGGTGACGGCGAATTGCAGGGCAGGGCGAGGTAGCGTCGGGTTACATCGTGGAAAAATGGTGGCACCCCGGCAGCAGAGCAGGGTGGATGGCGACAGAGGCCTGCTGCAGGACGGAGAGGGCTGGACGCCACCAAGACTCCACGAATGAGAGGCTGCAGCGCACACGATCTGCTACCGGCCGCTAAGTTCGGAGCAGCTACGAGGCCACAGCCACTGAGAGAGCTTGTGTCGAGGGCTCCGGGGTGAAGGCGTCCAGGGCGTCTTCGGCTCGCGAGATGCTGCACAGCTGCAGGCGGCCAGCGCTGGCTGCTGCTGATAGCGTCAGGGCCAGCATGGGCAACGTGAGCGCCCGGGCGAATGACCGCACGCAAATGGTCACGGAGCCGACCGAGGCGATCAAGGTGCCGTCGCGAAGACGCATCGAAGCTGTGTAGAAGGGCGCCAGGACAGCCTGGCATGGCCGCGCTGAGGTTTGCCAGTGGGAGCAGGCAGCGACAAGCCGCCCGCTGTGAAGCCTCTGCCAAGGCCAGCCCTGGACGAGTACGTAAGGTTAAAGAAACGGTCGCTCATTAGACAGGACGACAGAGGCCAACCCCGCAGCCGACACTGATCTGCCGCAAGGCATAATACAGTAAGGATTGGGATGCGCGAGGGCTGCGCGAAAGGCTGCGTGATGCAATTTGCGCACCTCTGCACGCGAAGGGCACGTCTGACGGCGCGGATATTGCGATGACATCGAGGACTGAAGACACGGCGGGCCCAGGCGTGAATGATGCAAAGCTGCACGCAATGGCCGGGGTGCCTGGCTGTACCGGACGACTGCCAGCACTGCGCAGCTGTCGTTGCTGCTGTCGCCTGCTCCGCATGCCTCTTGGCAGAACCGTTCTTGTGGGACCCGCTGTGATAACAGCCATGCGGGCCTGATGAGCGCGCGATATGACCATGGCCATCCGACTGCCACCCCCACGGCTGCTGCGACCAGTCCATCGCACTCCCCAAACACCTCATGAGCTCATGAGGTCGCCCTCCGCCCTCCGCCCTCCCTCATCGCATCTCCCAACAGCCTCACCCGTCCGGACTAGGCAGTCCATGATGCCGTGGCTGCGGCCGCCGCACAGGTGCCGAACTCCAGCTAGTCCAGCCGTCACCCACCTTATTCGTGTGCGTGCAATCCGTCGTCGAATGGCGTCTTCACCGATTCACACACGCTAGCCTCATCATACCATTGTGCACGTGAGCGCCAAGTCAGACATGCATCGGAGACATGCGCTACTTTGGTATGCTGGCTGCGCTCCACCACTCAACGATTTGTCTCAGGTAACAAGCAGCTTCAACCTCCCGTCAGCAGATGGCTTTTGTGTTGCTAGACAAGGTTTCATTCTCAGACAGGTCGCTAGCCGTCCGTACCTGGGGAAGCAGTTCACCGTCCATGCGCCTGCGCAAATGTGCACACGCGGGGTAGTATGGGGATACGAGCCAGACCTCGTTTGCCCACTTGGTACGTCTCTCACGAATTCGTCGTGTCAGTCTGCCCTCCTTTGTCCGCAGAAGACCCGCGTATGGTCTCCTGATTCCAGGCCTTGCTATCGCACCGAACAGGACGGAGAGCCTCACGGATGCCGGCAAGAGGCTTAGCTTCTGCCAGGCTAGACAAAATGATAGGACAGTTGCGGCTTCTCACATTCACTCTCAAGCTCCGGGCAATGTCCGACAATCATCCCACTATGATGCATCAAACGTTCAATGCCTGAGGGTCGGAGTTTGCCCGACACGTACGAGTAGAGCAGCTACGCCATGCTGTGGGACATGTCTCGAAGCGAGCGGGCCATGGCTACTCTTTCAAATCCTCATCTCCGCCCTAGCCAATTCTTCCGGCGCCAGGTAGAGTTGTACAAGATCTCCAGGGCTCGCTTCCGGGACCCTCAAATCTACGATGCCCGGCCCGACAGCAGACGTTTCAAAGACTCTGGCCAGGCCGAGGCAGTCTGTATGGAGAAATGCTTCCGTGTTTACATCTTGAAGATCGTCATTTCGCCGGCACTTGGTAGGGAACGACAGAAACGAAGGCGCCCGCAAGCGCTGGATCTTGAACAACCGGCGGCTGCGGTTAGAACAGCGACTAGGGCTCCTCGGACCTCTATTTATGGTCTCCACTTGAACCCTGCGCTAGCAACCAGCACCGTCGATAGGACCCGCTGGGTCTTGGGTATTAGCGTCGATATCGTCTGAACGCATCCGGCTCTTGCACACGCGGACACTGCGCTTTCAAGCGACGCAGAAGAGCGGTCTGATGGTTGCGGTTCGACACAATACTGCGTGCAGATCCGCTAGATACATATCTAGCACGTGAATTGACTATTGGCTGTGGTGGAGAGCGCTTGACAGAGTTTCGGCTCACTAGCTGGAAGCGCCCTAGCTTGCACAGGTAATTTCGACTTCCCACGACGCCATGGAGCTCTCGTGGAGACGAACCTGTGGCCGTCGATGGCGCAATTCAAGTGCACAATCGGAAGTGGGGAGCGAAGGGAGAACTTCCCGAGTATCCCGCCTGCTCGAGAGTCGCGGTCTTTGAGAGACGTTGATGTCAGAGACCGATATCTGGAAGCTTCGTGGTGCAGCGGATGCAGTTAGAGCGTGCCAAGATTTCAGTGAAAGCAGATGTCGTACAGTAACTCCATCTTGCTGGGAGTCGGATGCGATCTGAGATGCCAAGTACTACAACTCGCTTCACGATGCATGAGATGCAATGCTCCACGTTCACGATGCTCGCGTGTGAAATGTCGAAGCTTCTTCCTGGGCAAGGCTGGAGCTCCAAGCTCGGCTCAGCGGTCCATGCATAACCTGATCCCCGCAAACATCAACCCCACAAACCGTCTGACAGCTATGCACGTCATGTCCTACCTCTGAATGCAACCCTGAGTCGCATACTACATCCACGCAGACTATCGCCATGACCTCAAAGTTCTTCTGCCTCCGTTCAGCGCGTCTCGCTGCGCGTTACCCGTGCCCGCGACGAACATTTGCTTCAGCCGCCTCTAGCCGCGCAGACCACGTTCGCATTGTGGAAGTCGGGCCACGCGATGGGTTGCAGAATGAGAAGCAGACGATACCGCTGGCGACCAAGATAGAGCTGATTGAGAGGCTGGCCAAGACTGGTCTGACCACCATTGAGGCAGGCTCCTTCGTCTCGCCCAAATGGGTACCACAGGTAAGCCACGGTTGTTGAAGCTGAGGACATGCGCTGACCACCAAGACAGATGGCCAATTCGGCTGAGATCCTCGAACACGTCCTCTCTCGAACGCCCCAATCACCGCATCCGATCACGTACCAATGGCTCCTTCCGAACGTCAAGGGCTTCGACAACTTCCTCTCCATGTGGCAGTCCAAGTCGCAGTCAGGACAAGACGCATACCCAACACCTCCACCATCCCCAGGCACGGACAACGGACCAGCCCTAAACACCTCCTCCTCAGACCCCAACGCCATGCCCTCCGCCTCCTCCGGCGCTGAAGCCATGAACGCGAGCCGCGACGCCCAAGCCCCCATCCACGAACTCTCCATCTTCACCGCCGCGACCGAATCCTTCACACAAAAGAACACAAACTGCTCCATCGCCGAGTCGCTACAACGCTTTGAGCCCATCATGTCAAAGGCAAAGGAGATGGACCTCAAAGTGCGGGCCTACATTTCCGTCGCCCTCGGCTGTCCTTATGAAGGCCCGGATGTCAACCCACACAAGGTCGCAGAGCTAGCAGTGAGCTTACTAGAAATGGGCGCAGACGAGATATCAGTCGCAGACACCACGGGCATGGGCACCGCACCGAAGACCCTCGAGCTACTCAAGACGTTGAACGCCGCTGGTGTGAACAAGGATGACCTAGCACTCCACTTCCACGACACATATGGTCAAGCGCTTGTCAACTCCGTCGTTGCTCTCGAACACGGTATTCGTACGTTTGACGCGGCGGTGGGTGGGCTGGGTGGTTGTCCGTTCAGTCCTGGTGCGACGGGGAATGTTGCGACGGAGGACTTGGTGCATTGCTTCCATAGCTTGGGCGCGAAGACGGGGGTTGATCTCGAGGGGCTGGCCGAGGTGGGCGAGTGGATATCGAAGGAGTTGGGTCGGGGCAATGATAGTAGGGCGGGCAAGGCGACGTTGTCGAGGTTGAGAAAGGCGAGGGCGTAAAGGGATTGGAATGAGAGTTTTGTGTTCAAGTCGGACTCTTGATTGAGGATGCCTGATTATCTTGATGCAGACTCATGATAGTGGGCCTGCACAATGATTCCGAGTACGCTTGTTCGATTCGCCGGAGACTTCGAATCGAACAAGCCTACTCGGAATGACTGTGGGGTCTCACTATCGTGAGTCTGCATCTGCTTTCTGCCTTTCCGTTCGAAGCGGAGAACAGTCTCAAAGTGTCAAGACCAAGTTAATGGATCAACGTTTCAAATTGACAGCCTGCAGATTTAAATGTTGAGGATAAATCATGCTAGATTAGATTTAGTAGTAGTTGCTGCTGTATGGACTTGTCCGAGATAGCGATGGTATCGAGATGTGTCCACCTAGGATTCTAGTGCCAGTGACAGGCCGTACAATGTGCTCCTCGGTCGTCCCTTCCTCATATACGCCGCGCTACTGATGGTGCAATTCGGACAGTAGGGCTGTGAAGATGAAGGTGAGTCGGTTCACACTAAACAAAAGTTCGTACGCGATATTCCCAATTCACAGGTACAGAAGACTGGAGCCTATTTTCTTGACTATAGTGCGCTGTGTTGCGAGAAATCTAGTGGTCATCAAACGCTCATTCCTCACTTGCACTGCGCTAGTAACGAGGCAACTGTGCCCCAGGGCTATTTATTCGCGACCACACTTGCCCACCTAACCCGTCACTCATAGACCTGCTTTCCAACTCCAATACGACTACGCCTACTCGCTATCACTTTATTACACTCAATACCTTTCAAGGCTACACTACCTTTGACCTCTCTCGCTGGTACGTACAGTTCTGCGCTCACGCAGGCGTCGCACCTTCCTCTACTTCTCGTACTAACTGAACGGTAGCAGTAGTCATGGCGACCAACCTTCCCAGTCTACCGATAGAGCTCCTTCTCAGTATCATATGCTGTGCGGAGACTCGCTCTAGCCGTCGCAAGCTATGCGAAGCCCTTCGTCTAACATGCAAACAGCTCGATAGCAAGATCATGCGGTACTTTGGTAACAACTACTACAAGCGAATCAAACTACCGTTCAGCGAGACAGGACTCAACCGATTGCTGCGCATCTCAAGGGGACCACTAGCTCACCATATCGAGTCTGTGACTATCAAATGTGGTACCGTCCATCCATTCCAGGACGTATGCATACAGAAGGACCCAAATTCACTATTGGACGAGAACATTAGCAAATGGCTAAAGGATGGTGATTGTGCATAAATCCTCGCGTCTGCTTTGTCTAAGCTACCGAATCTAAGTGGGTTTCACATCAGGGAGACTGGCTACAATTTCAGGGTCTATGAACGGGAGCAACTCGAGCTACTATGGAATTACTGGGCTACAACATTGAGAACTCTGCTAGCAACAGCAATTCCTACTATCCAGTCTCTCGAGGAGTTATCCATATGCGCCAACAGCACTATCATGGCAGCTGCTCCCTCTCACCTGGGAGACATCATCACCTTCACGAATCAACTTGGAAAGCTTCGAATGCTTCAGATAGACATGGTACTCGGCACTGGCAAAGGTATGTCCAAGATTGGAGCTCATACAGCCGCTCAGCACTGAATGGTTACAGATAATGATGCTGGAGATATTTGCAATCTTTGCAGCCTGGTCCGAGCCGCCGGAGGATTGGATGATCTACACATCGGATTTGGAGGTACAAGTCACTGCGACAAATTCTTCGAATCCATGAATCAGTCCTTGAACCTACCCGCGCTGCGTCGGCTATCCTTGTCTAATCTGAAAACGACACAGACTCAGCTCGAAGACTGTTTACGCCCTATTAAAGATACTTTGAGGATCCTGTGCTTGGAGGAGGTATGGACCTACAAGGCCACCTGGCCTGTCGGGATCGTACATTTTATTAGGGGAGAACTAAATCTGGAAGAGGTCACCTTACGAAAACTCAGCTTCGGCGACTTAGGCCTCCACTTGAGGAGGTTCCACCAACTTCGTCCAAGTATCGTGCAACATGGCTATGGCTATGATCCACAACTGGAGGATGAAGGGTGGGCATATGTTGATTGGGAAAACCGTTGTTCAGCTGAGGTTATCCTCAAGTATAAAGAGGGTGATGACATCAAGTATTGGCTCAGAATGATTGAAGAAGACTACAGGTTGAAAGGAAAATGGGATTTTGACGTTGGAAGACGGAGGATTGTGGGTACTACTGATACTAGTAAGTATTGAACTTCATGGTTATTCTAGCCTGTATCATACATGGAGCAGTCCAAGCGGCCGGCAAACGATAGGATTCAAGCATATGGCTCAAATGCCAGGTTATCAAACGATCAGTGCATCTCCTATAACAAAGCGTTTTACGATCAATCGCTTGCAAGACCCAGCTCAGGAAGACCGACCCGATTACAAATCCCTTTCGGCCTGACACGGCACACGTCCCTAAGATGAACCAAGAACGTCTCTCTAGTAAAAACTTCTCGCTTTATCGTCGTGCCCAAGCAGCACAAGCAGTAGAACTTCTTCTCCGCCGCCAACGGCAAGGTGTCAATCGCCGGAGCCCAGACAGAGCACATACCCATGACCGTCCTCTTCGGTACAACATCCACAGCTGTGCGGCGATAGCCAGTCTGAAACTGCGCCTTCATTTCGCGAAGGAAGACGCAACGCTTGAGCCAATATTTACTATATCGCTCACGGCCAGTGTCGCGCGGGATTTGTGCCCGATGGGGATACATCTCATCGACGTAATCCCAATCGTACATGTTCTCCTCTGCCTTGATCCAGAATCTGTTCAACCCGTTCGTCAACGTGGCGGGTAAAACCCGGAAATGGGGCACCAGGCTCAGGTTCTCATAGCCTGTGTTGCTGAGGTAGCGGGTACGGACTACGGCCTTTTTACTCGCGGGCCGCCGGTGGCTTTTTTCTAGACAGGAAAGGCAGAGGCGCGTGCATGTGGGTAGGTAGACTATTTCTGCTAACCTTCCACAACACTTGTCCCCACTCTTTTTAAACGAGCAGCGTCGGTTCTGGAGCGTGCGAAACAACATCCTCGGTGTAATATGCGCTGTATTCCGTATCGCGATCATTCCCTTCACAGTATTTGGCGCCCATTTCAACGCGTACCGTAGAGGCGATTCGGTGTCGACGAGGTGCATGGCGAAGCGGCAGCAGCGTCGGAAACGCATCGTGTCTCTGATGGTAAGATCTTCGATGATCTTGAGGAGGATTTCTGTGGGGAAAATTTCAAGAGACCCGCAGACACGGTTTTTGGGTAATGGGTCTCTGAGAGCGGAGATTGGTGACATGCGGTCTATGAGGCCGTCGAGGATGAGACGTGGTTTTTTGGGCTCGAGAATGTAAGTGAGGGTTTCGATGGGTATGTCTTGGAGAGATGACATCGTGGCTGCTGGCACTGCGCAAGCGCTACTATGATGGGCCGCGAGTTCTTTTCTTTCGGAAGAGGCTAAGAGGGTTGTAGAAAGAGATTACGGCGCAGGTTGCTCGTACGTGTTGTCGTGTGCGATTGGGGTGAAGTGTACAGCGTGTGGGACGATGGAAGATAATCTGAACAGTTCTATGACCAACAGAATATATACTCGGCTCTAATTCACACTGTCACCGTGTGCTTGTGATGGCAAAACTATACCGTGGTTACCATCCACTTCATCCCGTGGTACGGCCATGACACCTTAACAACGAGCCACACATGACTTCTGCAACCAATACCACACGTAATACAAGATACTCGTTGGCTACATAAGCCGTATGTATCGAGAAGGAGGAATGGCTTTATGTCGTATACTGGTTTCGTAGTTCTGAGCTCCACTGGCTGGTAACAAATCCAAGTCCAGATATGAGATTGAGCATGGTCGGTGTGCAACAAACTGCGACGCAGATCCTAGCTACACCTGAGGTGAAGATGGTCTTAGAAACGGTTCGACTATCGAGACTTGACAGTGTGTGTGTGCAGCAAAATGTGAGAGAATAGGAAGATGAAGATAATAATCGTCGGCTTTAGTTCGAGAACCAATATGGTACGTGAGGGAAAAAATGTTCAGGATACTCCAACATGATTAGTAAGACCCTGTTCCTTCCGATGCGCCGTTGTATTCGTCCCAGATGGTTTGATGTCGACCATGAAGATTATCTCGGCGCTTTCTATGCTTGACTTGTCTTCACCCGATTCCCCACCTTATAAGTAGACCAGTATCAAGAGAACGAGCTATTACGTCTCTAGACCCTGTTCCTAAAGACTCCTGCGCATTGTCATCGCACCCCGCCACTCTTAACACTGTCTCTTTACGAAGAGCCGCAAATCTTGTATCAGGCCAGCAAACGACAAGAAAGTTATGTTGAATATACACGCCGCTGCTAAGGCGAGCAAGGGACGGATATGGTTTCAGGGTATAAGAAAATATGTATCAAGGTCCTCTCCATTGTCAGACTGATGTTGTCGTGTGAGACCAGCGACGTGTAGTTAGCAGAGAAACTTAGTATGAAGCAGGGACATGTTCCGGCCCATGCGTGCTTGAACTCATGTGAAATATTAAGCTGGTATCAATAACGGGGACGTTCATGATATTTCCAAGCACCAATTTCATTGCATACCATTGCGACTCTTGCAACCACTCCACCCAATTCATCTCGCTCTGGTGTCTTCGAGGACAGCGCTCGATCGTCATCACAGCCACGGCACCGCCGACGATCATCGGTAGCAGCCACGACGTCACGCACTGCCACCAATGCCTGATCGCCGGCTAAGGTAATTTCGTGGGGAAGGTAGCGTGCGGCTGCGGAGGGTCCTCCGCATCATAGCAGATAGGGGAAAAGCAACTGCCGCAGCTAAAACGATCACGATCAGGCTGAGTTCAGGTTTTGCTAGTCTGGTTACACAGCACCGCGAGCATTAGACACATAACGGCGCTGCGTACCACTACCGGATCAGACGGATCCGAGATCAACGAACCACGACGGCTTATGCGAACGCGAAAGAAAAAGAAAAGAAGAGCGTGCGTGATGCGGGAACGCTGGGCGTGTGGGCGATGGAACGGTGGAACACATTTGTGTTTCTTTCATGTGACAGTTGAAACATTGGAATATCGAAACTTGAAATGGACATGACTTCGAGGAGGGTCTGGAACGTGTGCAGGGAGTTACCCGCCCATGTGCATTGTGCCTGTCAGACTGTGGCTTGCCTCGCATCCAGTCGCAGCCACGTCGACGAATTCATCCAAAGAACCCTGGAAAACCACCAACACTCTCATCTGCCAAGTTTGCGCTTGAGATCATCTTGCTTGTGGCAGCATCATAGCAAGCTCCGAATTTGAGTTTCTTTCGTCGGCGAAACCCTCGGTCGGGGCGCAGTCCAGGACGCTGTTTGGTCGATTCAGGGCACAAGTTTGATGAGATAGGTCGGTGAAAAAAATGACGTGTGGTCGATGGCAGAGTAAAAGCAGGGTTCAAAAAGCGGGCTAGTGGGTAGCGTGGCTGACGCACGGGGCGGGATCGACAGCGAACTTTGACGGAACAAGGCAGGCACGACGACGCCAATGCTGCATCATGGAAAGCGAGTTGCAAGGCTGCGTCATCGCCCAGGGCAGTATCGAAACGGGCAGAGACACATAAATCCTTTTCGCTCCCCCTGTGGCTGGCGAGTATTCACAGTCTAACATCACAACAACATACACCTTGAGCATCGCCCTTCTCGTCACCTCTCCGATCCTAGCACCTCTCTCATCTACCTCGACTCTTAATTGCGACAATGGGTTTCGGCGGTGCTGCTTTGAAGCTGGGCTCTACAGCGCTGTATGCGCTTGAGTTCTGCTGTGCCGCGATTATCCTCGGTATCTACAGTTACTTCCTGTCTGTAGAAGCGGACCGCGATGTCAACATCCCCGTCTGGCAACAGGCCGTTACCGGTCTCGCTGGTGCGACTGTGCTATACACCATCTTCGCAGTCCTGTTGACTTGCTTCCTTGGCGGAAAGGTAAGACAGCCCCTTGGCGATATAAATACCAATACATACTAATGCCATCTCCAGAAAATCTTTGCTTTCCTCGGCATACTCCTCGACATCCTCTGCTGCGGTGCCATGATCGCCGTCGCCGTCCTGACCCGCGATGGCGCATCCAAGTGCTCCGGCCGCGTGCAGACACCCCTCGGTGACGGACCCGCCAACTCCAAGGAAGGCTTCGGTTCCAACGGCCGCGGCGACCAGATCACCTACTCCGCCTCGCTCGGCACGATCTGCAAGCTCAACACCGCCTGCTTCGCCGTCGCCATCATCGGCGCCTTCCTCTTCCTGCTCAGCGCCCTCGTCCAGGTCTTCCTCATGAAGCACCACAAGAAGGAGAAGGCGTTCGGTCCCGGCCCCAGCAACGGCTACACCAAGGGCTCCGGCATGAAGTTCTGGCAGCGCCGCAAGGCTAACCGCACCACTGGCCACCACGACCCTGAAGTCGGTACCGTCCCTGCTACTACCGCTGGTGGCCTCGCTGTCCCTGCTGGCACTCACGACTACCGCCCCAGCCACGACACCGCTTACACCGGCTCCACAGTTGCTGCCCCCCACACTGGTTTCGCGACTGACAAGCCCGTGACCGGTGGATACCACACTGCTCCTCACGTTGCTCCTACTGCCAACTACGCCAATAACGGTAACACCGCTACCTACGGCTCAGCCACCAACTACTAAGCCATTACACCCTATCCTCATGAGAAGATGAGATTGGCGATGCTCTAGATTGAGTAAGGTCTATGCTTATAAGCATGACCACTTTTCCTTACTACTTGTACTCTATTACGACGTTTACGCATTATACCACACACGGAGAGGAGGGAGTTGAATACTCGAGATGAGATGAGCTCGTATGATTTGGATACGAAACTTAATACCTAATGTCAATATCGAAGAAATATATATGATCTAAAACACTACTGTACCTCGTTGATGCTGCCGGTGTCGTGTCCTTGGCACATATCCTCGTTGTCGACGAAACAGTTGAGCACGACCAGCGATAAAGTACATGGCGAACTATCCGAACGAACATAAATGCACAATACTGTGTCGCCGGCATTCACAGATGTAAACAAGCTTTACACGTAGTTGTAAACCAGCGGTGAACTGGGACAACACGCATGATCGACATGTAGCCGCCGAGAGTATTGAATAGACCACTAGTTCGGGCCCTCACGAACCTTATGCATTGCGCCCCGCTCAGGGAATGCTTGTCGACAATTCCCTACCAACCGACCCCACTCGACACAATAAGCATTGACGAGTTGTAATAACTCAATCACAGGTACCGCGTGAGGCTCGCAGACAAGGCTCGCAAACGAATAGCAAAAAGATGGTTCAAGTGGCAAAAACATACAGCCTCCTTTTTGCCATCCAATGCAAAAAAAGTCCAAAAACATACAACAGCGGGGATTCCCCGGTGGTCACCCACCCGAGTACTAATCCGCCGGTATCTTGCTTGTATATGGCTGAGCGGACGGGAAGCCTAATTCTCAAGATCCTGTGGTCGTATGTGGAAGACATGCTCGTCGTGGGAGTAAATATTGACGGTGGACGACGAGCGAAAGACTGTTCGTCTAATGCTTCCCGGCAGCTAAGCTTGTATAAAGCTGATCGCACTGCGTTATTAGTAACAAAGGTTTTAATAGCTCTTAGCTTGCAACATCGTTTAGCATGTACATAGAAGTTGTTGCCTTTTATTAATTGCATAAGGCATGCTTGTCGACTATCTTCCGCTAGTTAACCCTACTTAACAAGACGAGCAACAGTAATATAAAAGAACAAGTAACATGCTACACTCTACAATTTGTTTACCCGAGCCCCCAAAGTCTTCTTAGGTCTGCTGCTCTACCAGAGGTTGTCCAGCCAATCTCCTGCTCTATCTTGGATAGGTGTCTCAACAGCGCGAGCTTCTCTGCCGCATACTTCACATCGTTTGCAATGTCGCTCTCATTCAGTCGTGGTGGGACACCTTGCTGCTTAGTCGAGCTATAGCCGAATACCTGCCCAGCAATGTAAAGAGGCTGTAAGTGATTGCCCCAGTTGGCATGCGATGGATTCGCTAAGCTGATCCCACAGAGCTCTTTGGCATGCCAGATTGGATTATACCTCTCTGTCTCAGCGTGCATCTCGTCCTGATGTACATCTCCCGTCCGTAGCAACAGAATGGACCCGGCATGGTAGAAAGTGTTGCCGCAAACCGACGAGTTGCTGGTATATAGAACAGTCGGAAATGGGTTCCCTTGATGTGCCTCTGTTCTGATGAGAGAAAGAACTTGCCTCGGACGATGAATTCGCCAATCTTGTAGTTCACGCCACAATGCGTTAATAGTAGACGGGCTGTCAGATAAGTGTCCTTGTTGTTTCCGGCTCATTGCAATGAGATTTATTATCTTCGCAAAGATAAGTATAGCAAGATTGCAGTAAGCGTCAATTGATGCAGTGGCCGCAATTGACAGCACATTGCTGTCATCGACCCAATCATCGGTTGGTATCAGGGTCTCCTCTTCGAGAACAAAGGCTGCCCATACATCTGAGAACGATTCAGCAAGAGTACGTGATGCGATGTAACCATAATGTACCTATACGTGCGAAAGCCCAGAAACAGGCATTTACGAGTCCTGGACTAGAGCCGTTCCAACCTTTAGACTTCAAGTTC
Organism: Alternaria arbusti; assembly: GCF_024043155.1. Lineage (NCBI taxonomy): Eukaryota > Fungi > Ascomycota > Dothideomycetes > Pleosporales > Pleosporaceae > Alternaria > Alternaria arbusti. Next base: position 149,791 of record NW_026249964.1, read on the forward strand.
CAGACACAGCCCTGTAGAAGAAGTCAACATCGGCAATCCACCAATCTTACCTGGCAAACGAACCTTAAGATGGCGTCTCCACTCGCCAACATCAGAAGCCATCATTTCGTAGACACTTAGTAGGATACAAGTGGCTAATGTAGCTTCACCACACTGAGATGGTTCATAGTGGAGCAATGACTGCACAGCATGCTGATAAAGGCTTAACGTACTCTGACGCTGACTGTGACGTAGGGCGTCAAGCTGTCGGGATGCCAGAGCCATGGCTGCGGCTGCGAACGGTTTGTTCTCCATCAATTTATGAACATACGATCCTGTAAAGTGCCTGCCTGAGTCTGTGGCCTCGCACCACGTCCCCGTTTCTTGCAGATACACACGAACGAGCCGAGCTTGTTCCGCCTTCGACACAGGAAGCTCAGCCTCAATCTCTGATGGCGCAATACAGCTGACGGATCGATCAAGTATAATTGAGGAGGCTGACGTGCTCACTGACGAAGCATGCCCGGACAGAGAGGGAAAGGTGCTTTGGAGCAAACGACCAGTATCTTCAAGACCCTGACTTTGAGCCGTCGCGGCAGGATTGGCCGCGACGTTGCGGTCCAACACAACCGAACTTGACGAGGTGAGCTCCAAGTCGGCGTACTCTGCAACGGAAGCTTCTAGATGATAATCAGAAGTGCTCGCGTCCAAGTGACTTTCTGACCGAGCTGCGGCCGCGCTCGAGCTCCCAGGATCTAGGGATGTGGCAGCGTAGAAATCTTGGTACTCGCGCACGATTTGATCCGTGTTATCCACGATCTGAACACTGTGAGCACGCACACTTGACGAAGACCTATGAAAGCTGTCGACCCTAGCTTACAGTCGTTACGGATTGCCCGCCAGATTGGCCTCGTTCCCCTTCAACGGCAAGCAAAGCAGCGCTATCCTCGCTGGACAATTGTAGCGCCCTGGACGGATGGAACGACGCTTTCAGACCCCAGCGGCACTCATCACCGCGAGCTTGACAACTCCGGCATCGTGGCTGAGCTCCATCGCCTAGGAAAGATGAACCAAAAATCACGCACGAGAACTGGGATAGAACGCACACTTCCGCCTTCTGCGCCGGCAGCATAGGCTTCAGCTTGCAACATTAGCATTATGAAGGCAATGATGACGTAGTTTCGATCTTACCAGCCCAATCGAGACCTTGTTCGACTGGCTTGCGCAACGATCTCTGGGTCACCTGCCATTAAGGCAATATGTCAGAAACTACGTATTGATGTATCATGTAGGACGGGGAGTGGAAGCACTAATGCGCTGAGGTGATCGTAGAGAAGGTGGGTAAGCCCTGGAGCGCTTCCACTTGCCCTGACGCCAGGGTCTCAACGATACCAAGCACTTTACCGAGGTTGGGCCGTGTCAGAAGCAAGCCGAAGCACCCGATAATCCGGAATAGGAAAGCACGCACGAAAATGATCGCACATCGCCTCCCCTAAGCGCTATCTAGCCAGACACAGGCCAAACCCAGCATGTAGTTTGAGAAGAAAAAAACGTGCAGTCTAATCTCCATCCGACTAATGATCAAAGACCTGGCGCTTGCGGTTACACCTGTATGAATGGCCCTAGTGCATACAAGGAACCATCTGCTCGGCGGTGTAGTTTGGTATGTAGATACATAACGTTATCAACATTGGGTTCAATATACTTGTTGCCGCTAGAAAGCTATAAAGGCGCTCAGGTACGATCACCAAGCTGGGTATCGAACTTGCTTCCTCACACCTTTTACCCCCCAACTTTTACACAGCGGCCAGCCTATTCGCTATGACCACACAACGAGTTTTTCGACTGCCCCAGCGCACTTCCATCCAAGACCTTCAGGTTAGCGAAGAGGACGTGCCGGAACCCTCCGCTCAAGAAGTCTTGATCCGAATCAAGAATGTAGCTCTCAACTTCCGCGACTTTGCTGTTTCCACCGGAAAGTACCCTTTCCCAGTGAAAGACAATGTGGTGCCTTGCTCTGATCTTTCTGGAGAGGTTGTACGTGTGGGCAGCCACGTGGAGGACTTCGCCGAGGGAGACAAGGTGATTGCATCCTTTGACTTGAAGACCTTGTACGGTGCTATGCCGGATTGGCACCATAGCTTGGGTGGTTGTTACGATGGAGTTCTTCGAGAATTTATTACATTGCCTAGCTCGGCACTCGTCAGGGTACCTTCAACTACTAAGCTCAGCTTCGCTCAGCTCTCGGCTCTGGTCTGCACAGGAACCACCGCGTGGAATGCGCTTTACGGCAACGTTCCGTTGAAGCCTGGCCAGACAGTGCTCTTTCTCGGTAAGAGTTCTTTTTAGTTAATCATAAGAGCTACCGCTGATTACATTTGTAGGCACTGGTGGTGTTTCGATCACTGGGCTTATCTTGGCTAGGGCTGCAGGCGCTGTCACGATCATCACTTCTTCGTCAGACGACAAGCTCGCGCACGTTCAAAAAACGTACGGTGCCGACTATACCATCAATTACAAATCGACTCCTGCTTGGTCCCAGGAGGTGCTCAAGATCACCAATGGCCACGGTGCAGATTTCATTCTCGAGAACGGCGGAGCTGGAACGATCGGTCAAAGCATTGATGCAGTGGCTTACGGCGGAAACATTGCTGTGATAGGGTTCCTTGCCTCCTGTCCCCAGGAGAAGATGCCTGACGTGGCAGCGCTTGCCCTATCGAAGGGTGCAATCGTCCGCGGCATCATGGTTGGATCTAAGCAACAGTTGGAAGATGTCACACGCTTCGTGACTTCCAAGAACCTCAATGTGCCCGTAGAGAAGGTGTTTGGCTTTGGGAGGGATGAGGTCGTTTCTGCCTTTGAGTATTTGGTATCAGGTCAACACATCGGCAAGGTGTGCATTGCTGTAAACTAAGGTAGCTACCCTTGAGGCGACAGTCCAGCAGCAATCTGTTTCCCTCTGGCCTCGTCTAGAAGATTCGCTATGTCCTTGTCAACCAGGTCGAATTCTCTTTCAACGAGACCCTTGCGCTCCTCTGACCTCGGCTCAAAGACAGCAACAAATGGTTTTGGGCCGGACACAAACCCAGTTGTAAACATTTCTTCTGACACGTTGATCCTCGCGCCATCTTTAGAGCGTATGTTGAACGCCCAAAGCAGCCTTGCCATCGCTATTGCTAGCGAGTTGCGTGCGATGAATCGTCCAGGGCAAACTCTGCGGCCGTATCCAAAGTTGGCAGGCTGCGTCTTTTCGATCCAGCGTTCAGGCCGGAACACTTCTGGTGAGTCAAATGTGCTAGCGTTCTGGCGCATGGCGGCGAACACAGGAACCACAACCGAGCCCTTGGGTATCAGATAACCTTTGTAGAAGTCCTCCTGAGTCGTGGCATGCGGAATCCCAGCTGGCACAATGTGTCGCCATCGAAAGTTTTCCTCTACCACAGCCTGGAGATAGGGCAGCTTGCTCAGATCTTCGAAGCCAGGAAGACGGTTAGTACCGACGACTTCGTCGAGCTCTTTCTGCGCGGTGGCAATCCAATCTGGGTAGGCTACGCATGCCAAAATGAAAATCTGCAATTGGACTTGTGTAGTTTCGACGCCAGCATCACACAGGATACCAAGGTCCCATGCTATCTCTGTCGGAGCGAGATCTGTTGCCTCCTTTGACTTGTTGAATTCCTTGGCCCAGTTCCATCCCTTGCGCTTAAGTGCGTCTTGCATGTTGGCCATGTGGAGATTTTCCCACATCTGGTACCACGCCTCAGCCGTTTTCTTCCATGGCGTCAATGGTGCTGGGAGGCGGTTGAGAGACGGGAAGAGATCGACTATCCACGCGCCCACCTGACCGGCAATAGTAAAGTTCTTAAGACACTCGTGACTGGTCTGAAGTTGCCATTCGTCGCCGGTGATGATGCGCATACCGAAGGTGATGGAATATACGATGCTCGCCGCAAAACGCTCAAACTCCTTGGGGAAGTCGTTTGATTGAAGAAGGTTCTTCAAGAGCTGTTTGCTCTCTAGGTCCTGGATTGCCGTGTAACAGGCTGACGCACGCGGGCTGAGCACAGGAGCTTCTAGTCGTTGGTGCAAGAGAAAGTCACTATCGAATGGCTTGAACATTATGTGCTTGCTCTTGCACGTCAACTCTTGTGCCATGACCTTGGAATATATCAGGTCGCTATTACAGCTGTCGGCAGAACGGACTCGTGACTTACCATGCGTGGCCGACTACTGTAGATCATTGCCTTCTTGTCGAGCAGATCTTTGGCCACCTCGTGGTCTCCAATCAATATCACATTCGTGCCGCCGAAATTGAGGTACACAAGAGGACCATACTGTTCCACCCATCTCTGGTATGTAACCCAGACTGCTTCTTTGGGAGCCTGGTGTAAGTTGCCGAGAATGGGCAAACGAGGCGGTCCCGGAGGTAAATTCGAGTCTTGTCGTTTACGGAGCCAGAGGTACAATATTGCCAACAGACTGACAACGAATAGAACTGTTGGTGATAGTGTGGCCATTGTGACTAGGTTGGAGTGGTTTGTGACCAGAAATTCGAGGCATGAGGGAAGACGCTGTTTATCCGAAGATGCGATACAAGGCGATGACGGGGCATGTTTCGAGCTTTCGGTGCCTCATCTCATGCGAGGCTTCGATATCTACCTACCTAGGTAGGTAGGTACGTCCCGCTCCCTGAAATTGAGTGGGGCGGACCACGGCCCGTCCCATGTCACAGCCAATGACAGTGCGTGGGGGCTACTGGGTTGATACGAGCGTACCCAGGTAGCGTTGTGTAGGATTGCGGCACAGCTTGAGCCATCAAATCATGAACGCTCATGAGACGCTTCTGCAGGAATTTCGGCAAGTAGGAAAGTGTGCCGCGCCAGAAGCCATACGGCACAAGCTTGGCATACCTGAACGAGCGATAGCACGCTCGAATGACCCATACTTGGGACCCAATATGTCCAGGAGCAGTATGAGAACGATGCTCTGCCCTGTGAAGTGTCTTTTGAGTGCCGTTGCGATGCATTCGAGGTTTGTCGCTGCTCCTTTCCGCAGACATGAATGATTATCGAAAAGTCCTCAATGTTGTTGGGTGGACGCTGGTCTCATTTTCATCCATCTTCGTCTTAGCGCGATCATATACACGCGCACGAATCGTGACGACGACTCTGGGCTGGGACGACTGGTGTATGATTGCGGGCCTGGTGAGTTCGACTTTAGACCTCAGTCCTACATTCGATTGCCATTGACTTACTCGAACATCAGATCTTCGCTGTAGTGTGTACATCGCTCGTAACAGCCGGCACTGCGCACGGCCTTGGACAACATGTATGGGACATCAGTGATCCAGAAGATCAGGCTGTGGCTACCATGTACGTGCTGTTGGCGCCTTGCTTCTCCATCGTCAGCGCTTTCTTCACGAAAGCCTCCATCATCATCGCACTAATGAGAGTAAGTACACAGTACTATGCAATGGACGTGACTCTCAGCTTACCAGCCTAGATCCGAGGACACACAGCGCGTCTATCGCACAAGTGTGTCGCGTACGCCCCTCTGGTCGTCCTACTGATCGGCTCCACACTCTCATGCTCTGTCATGATTTTCTTTTGTTCGCCCGTACAGAAGTCCTGGAAACCGCAGATTGAGGGCACATGCTTGAGCCCCGCAATGCTGGATGTTGTCGGAAAGTCGGTCTCAGGTATGTTGGAAGAATGCCAATGTCTCTGCCAGGTGCTGAAGCCTCAGTGTATAACGCGATGATGGACGTCTTTTGCGCCATCATGCCGTACTTTATCATAAGGACTTTGAACATTCCTCGAAAGGACAAGCGAAATCTTGTAATACTGATGGGTGGTAGCATTCTGTAAGGTCACCTCGCCGCACTGTTGGTGCAATTACTGACGTTGGCAGTGGCACATTCGCAACCATCATGAAGATCGTAGCAATGGGCAGCATCTCCAATGTCGCGGACATGACACACTCTTGGTCAGAGATAACGATCTGGTATCTGTGAGTGTAGTGTTATCGAACACAAGAGACCTTGACTCACTCAAGCAGGACTGAGAACAACGTCCTCATGATCGCTGGATGTTTCCCTGCCCTGCGGCCGTTCTGGCGTGTTGCGATTGGCAAATACAGCTCGTACCTCTCGTCGAACGCATCACGCAAAAATCCTCCACGAGGCGAAAACGGACAATCGACCGAAGACAAAGAGCTGCAAGTGTACACGGTGGGATCGCAGCCCAAACTAGGGAAGAAACCCAATTTGTATTCGACAACGATCCGCGTCAGTAGTGAAGAAAGGTTATGTCCCAGATTAGACGGAAGTTCTGTGGAGACCATTGAGAGGATCCTGCACAACCATGGAGACGAGCGCTTCGAGCACCAGGCTTGCATTGCTAGCACTCGGACAGGTGGAATATCGCCCAGCGATTGCACGAAAATAACAGTTACCAGTGAGGTAGAGATCAAGTGAAAAGCGTGTCCAATCGTTCCATGCCAAAGTCCTGTGTTCGTGGCATGCCAGTAGCACCCAGCACTGCGAGTTTTGACGGATCGCGGGTAAACCCAATTCTCAAGATCCTATGGTTGTATGTGGAAGATAAGCTCGTTGTGAAAGGATATATTGACGGTGGACGGTGGGCGAAAGACCAAATCGCTTCCCAACATCAAGGCAACTCCTGCCCCGCCCTCCCGTCCATCTCATATCTCGGCCTCTCTTGTTCCAACTCAGTACGCCCATCGGGTGGTGCTTCGTGCGTGTAATCCTGCATATCCTTCCGAGCAGCATGGGCCTGATGCATGGTTGTGTCCATGGCCGGTTTCTGCAGTGCTCTTCTCTTCTTGCGCTCGCGAAAGAAGAGCCAAGCGAGCAACGCAATGATGATTATAGCAGCAGTTGCGCCGACGCCGATGCCTGCTCCTACGCCCGCCGATATACCACCGCTCGACGATACATCGGATTGATCTGTGGTATTGGTTGCTGTTGGAGACGGCGCGCTGGTGGGTGTAGAGGCCGCTGCACTACCGTCCGAGGACGCGGGTGTACTTTGTGAATTGGTTGAGGTTGTCGCCTCTGATGCTGCGACGCCTTGTGAAGCAGTGGCCGTACCCAAGCTGGCTAGTATACCTGAGCTATCGACCTTCCACCACATTGGCGTCTTTGTCGCGTCTGAATCCTTGTCTTGTGCGTCGCTTACTTTGCCTGCAGAGTTAGGGGTACGAAGTCAGTATGTGTCTCACATGCACTTCGTAGAGGCAAGACTTACCTGTCAGCGGGTTGACATAGCGCAGTTGAGATAGCCCGTCTGTGCAACAGCGATCATTCCCATAACACACGACGTTCTCTCCGCATGATATTAGTCCTATCCCCTGCCAATCTTGTTCTAGAAAGTCCTCTTAATAGTGTTCTGTATGAAGACTTAGACTGTATGGACTCACCGGGAAACAAGTCACTACAGCCCGTCCAGTTCTTGTCGGCGCAATATTGCCGGCCAATGTTTCCTGATCTTGTACACAGCAAGTTGCTGCCGCAACTTTCGCTCCATAAGCAACAATTGTTCGTGCCTTTGCCACATGAGACTAATTCATCGCTAGTCGGATTGTTAGATTGGAAAGTCTCGCCTATGAGAAGCGCACGTTAGCAATAGACAGAAGGGCCTATGATGGCAAAACTCTTTTGGTTCCGGAAGTACGGATGCATACGCACCATCGCGTGAGTAGCAATCGGCCCAAACGCCTACTGCCAAAGTGAAGAATATCACCCGCTGTAGAAGGCACACACGCATCGCAACGTATAAGGAAGTTAGACGACGAGGACGGCAAGGAGAAGGACGACGAAGAAAGGCGAACGGACTCGTCAGGTAGTTAATTAAATGAGACACACCGATGTAGGCAAGCCGTGCTACAGCCCTACGCAGGGCGTAATTGTAAGATTCGGAATAGCGCTTAGGTTTGACCCCCAGATCCATTTACTTACCCAAGATGATTCGTCTAATTTGGGATTCAGCCGTGCTGATCTGTGCCAACAATAAGACGATGCTGTGCCGGAAATAAAGGTTCATCTGAGTGTAGCGCCCCAAGGCCTAAGAAGCTCGGGTGAGATGAAGTCCCGGGTGCGCAATGAGAAGTGCGCTGTTGTGGCGCGTCAGAAGGGCAGATGACTGCAGATTAGCCAATTGTTGGTCCTGATCGTACGAGCCGCCCAATAGAGTAAGACAAGTAAAAGAAATGGTACCGATGGAAATCTGACGCGAGAACATACGTGATCATCCATGCGCAGCTTTAAAGAAGGCTTGTCTTTCCAACAACGTTCGTGGCCAACACTGTATAAGGCTACAGGAGACGTACGGAACTCTCGAAAGACGTGATTCAGATGCCGGAATGTATACATCACCGCACCCGATACAAGACTGAGCATCAGCAGGGGTGGCCAAGATTCGTGTCGCATTTGCGTTTTGCTGCATGTACACTACTAAATCTTAACACGCATATAGGTTCTCAAATGTTTTATACTTCAACCTTGGATATTTGTATAATGCGACACGAGTAGTGGCTACCACTGTTGGTATTCCAAGGCGAGTGGTAGTGGGGATGTATTATGCGAAAGGGCTTCGCATCTGTGAAGGAATAACACAAGTAGAGAATTTGCCATGCGGTTACAGTCCCAACAGAAGGCCAAGTCGGTATTTTAGATGCTTCCGAATTGTTCTGTATCAGTTGTGCGACATGTAAGACACACAAGGAGAGAAGGAGCTATGGACCAGTGGGAGCCAGTCAGCGTGTGGCTGAATAATCCGACAAACGTCATATTTCGTTTGGCCCGAGTTCCCGAACTTTCATTCACGAGCCTACATACCTCGCCATTGCGACCACACCACCCTACCCACCACACATACGATCCACACCTATACAAAAGATGGCCTCAAGCACAATCCCACGTTCTGCCATGCGCAGCCTATCCCGTGCGACACCGTCTCTACGCTCCGCAACACCGCGCATCGCCACGAGATGTCTGCACCAGCAATCATCGCCCATCACAGCCTCGAGACTGCAACATAGACCAACAGCACAGCCATGGAGCCAAAGAGTAGCAGCTCCATCAGCGACAGTCGCGCGACGAACCATGTTCATCCAAACCGAGCCCACACCCAACGCCGATGTACGCACTCCCTCCAACCCCAACCCCACCCCATACTAACTCCCTCAGGCCCTAAAGTTCAACCCCAACCAGCGCGTCCTCCCCGAAACAATCTCCTCACCCTTCCTCGAGTACCTGAACCCACGCTCCACACTCGCGCCACCGCACCCCTCCCCGCTCGCCGCGCAACTCCTCAACATCGACGGCGTAACCAGCGTCTTCTTCGGCGCGGATTACATCACCGTAACCAAAGACACATCCACGCCCTGGTCGCACGTGAAGCCCGAAGTCTTCGCCCTCATCAACGAATACATGACGTCCGGCCAACCCATCGTCAACACCGTCGCCTCCAAGCCCGGCGAGCAAGGCCAAGGCGGCCAAGAAGCTGATTCATTGGCCTACGACGAGAACGACGACGAAGTCATCGGCATGATCAAAGAGCTCCTCGACACGCGCGTGCGCCCCGCGATCCAGGAAGACGGCGGCGACATTGAGTTCCGCGGCTTCAACGACGGACAGGTTATGCTCAAGTTGAGGGGCGCGTGCCGGACCTGCGATTCTAGTACTGTGACGCTCAAGAACGGGATTGAGAGCATGTTGATGCATTATATTGAGGAGGTCAAGGGGGTTCAGCAGGTGCTGGACCAGGAGGAGGAGATTGCGTTGCAGGAGTTTGCCAAGTTCGAAGAGAAGCTTCGCCAGCAGAAGGGGCCAGAGGCGACGAAGGGGACTGTGGGGAAGGGAAGTCTTGATTATGTGGAGTAGGATGGGGAAGGAGGTTGTTGAGAGAGGACTGGACATTGACCATGTGATACCAATGCATTCATTCTGCTGTTGTTCGGCGTCTGCGATGGGACGTGTAGTGTGAAGTTGCAGCCAAGTTTAGACTTTTGCAAACGGTGCGGTATATCCATCGGTACATGTAATGTATCACTTATTCAAGTATCATGATATCATATCATAGGATTCAGTATATAAGAGTAGCGTTTCGCAAGTAAACAAAGCATACTACAGAAAAAACAACAAAAGAGAAACAGTAATCATGCAATGCCAACCGATCAACGTTAAATGGGTATCCAGAACGTACCAATGCTGTTGCGTCAAAGGAGGAAACCAGAGAACGAAAAGGACAACGCCACTCATATGCTCAAAACATGGCTTCAAGTCTTTCCACAACCGTTCGTAATCCAAATGCAACCACCTCCTCTTTCACATGCAAAACCCCCGCTTCATCCTTCATCATTCATGTGCTCCGACAACGGCCGTAAATCATTGTAAATCTCAATGTAACATCCAAGTGCGTGATTCCAAGATCGTCGTTATAATCGTCAAATGCAGTGTCGGTCGCAGGTAAAATTGTCGTCGTCCACATCTCTCATCAAATCATTCTTCCAAGAGCAAATTCGAAACCGCATCCAGCGCCTCGCCCATGGAGCCCCAAAAGCTACGTCGGGGAGGCGATCGGATGATAGTGATAACCTTCCGCTTGGGCGATGACGGCTCTTCGGTAATGAGAGTGTCGACGGTATCGCGTAGTAGTTTGGAGTATTCTTCGTGAATCTCTCGGGATAGATCTTCTTCCTCGACGAGCGTCATACAGCTGTCTAGCATCCCGAACTCTTTCGCTGTGTCGTTGTTATCGTGAACCTCATCATCTTCTTGTAGCGCCTCGCTCTTGGTGCCAAAATCTGACCAGATGGATTTTGTAAGATCGTCATGATGGTAGCTCTTGTCCAGCTCCTCGCGCATGGATTGGCGGACGGACCTCATCTGCTTGCGCAAATCGTTGATGATGTCGGTTTGAATGCGGTTCAGTGTTTTGAACTCATCCATGCGCGTCTTGAGGTCGTAGATGTACTTTTGCACGCCCGCGATGTAGTTGCCTACTTGCGAAACATAAGCTTCGTGGTGCAACGTTTTGGCTTCAAGTTGTTGTTGCTCACCCTCTGCTTGTGTGATGATGGCGAGTTCCTGACTGGAATCGGAGGAGGGCTTGTCGTCGTGTGTCGCTTCGCTTTGGGCTCCGCTGGGCGAGGAGAGGTGCGCGGTCATGGCTTCGAATTGTCCGACGATGTACTCCATTTGCTCTTCGTCGGGATGGTGTGTTTGGATGAGGTTTTCGAAGTGCGCGATGCAGGATGAGAGCGCATTCTGTACGGGCGATGAGGATGTCTCCGAGTCGTCGTCCCATGGTGTCGGTGAGGCGGGGAGTTCGGTGTTGTTTCGACGCAGTATGCGCGAGCTATCAGGAGTGTAGGGATAGCGCGGTTCGTCTTGACTTCGCGGATGCGATGCATCGTCATAGTATGGCCGCGTCGGCGTGTATGGCGCTGGTTCGGTAAGTCTTGAGCTGGGCTTCGGTCGCGGTCCTGTCGCAGGTGTGTTCAACCCGAAGCTATCTGTGACCCAAGCAGGCTGGTCAGGCACCCGATTGGCCTCTTTCAGCCAGCGTTGCTCGGTCGCGATAGGATATCGTGGAGGAGAGGTGCCGTAGATGTTGAAGTAGTCTGCCTTGTCTTCGAGTTCCGGAGGGGTCCATGGCCGGTCTAGGGTGCGAGGAATGTCCATTGCGCTTTCGTGGCCGCGCGATGGCCACATCCTCCTCTTGGCTTCCAAAACAATGCGCGTGCAGTCCAAAGGCTCTCAAGGGTAGGAATACAGCTCCAACAGCGATGCGCTCTGGTGTTGAAGAGAGCGGACACCTGCGTAAGCGCGGGAGACGGGAGAAGGCTGGTCACCGCCTGTGACGTGCGTGCATCGCCGAGGCCTGCGGAGATCTAGTGCGCCAAGGAATCTGCTATCGATAACATTTTGTGGCCCCTCCGATTGGCCCGAGAATCATCAATTCTGGCTTCAATACACATTACGAGGACTGTTTTTCACACGTTCTTCTGTTTTCACCGCTTATCAGACGCTTTATAGACACATCTTCCACTCTCTACAAAGATGGCGTCACAGGTATGTCCATGACTCCACACACGGCTGGCTACAGAACTGAGCGCATGACCACTTAGCTAGGCGTTCAGCCATCGCTTGACACCATTCGAGAGGTATTGGCTGCAGCAGTCAAGTCGCCCAACCCACCGAACCTCGTGCCCGTTTTCTCCTCGATACCCGCCGAGTTCTTGACCCCGTCAAGCATATACCTAAAGATATCCGCAAAGTGAGTGTGACTCATTTGATGCGAAGTGGACTGGAGGGGTCGGGTCGCGTGGAAGAAATGCTGTCAGAAACGACTGTCACACTCGAGAGGGGCTGGATCGATTGCGCACATGCTAATCTTGGGGGTCAGATCCAAGTCAAGACTATCCTTCCTATTCGAGAGTGCTGCGACAACCGAAACCATTGGACGGTATAGCTTCATTGGCGCAGGTCGGTACTTGAACAAACTTCCGGCATACACAGCTGACAAGCTTCAGACCCTCGCAAAGTCATCAAGACCGGCCCGGGCCATGGCGAAGAAACCGATCCACTACCCCTCCTCGAGAAGGAACTCGCGAAGAGCCGCGTCGCGACCGTACCCTCGATACAACTACCTCCTATGACCGGCGGCGCGGTGGGATATGTTGGCTACGATTGCGTCAAATACTTCGAGCCCAAGACACGGCGAGATGACATGAAGGATGTGCTGGGTGTACCAGAGAGCTTCTTCATGCTCTTCGATACCCTGGTGGCTCTGGACCATTTCGCGCAGGTCGTAAAGGTCATAACGTACGTCAAGGTCCCAGACAGCATGGACGACCTAGAACAGGCGTACGAGGAAGCGAAGTGTACACTAAAGAGGTATATGACGATACTCAAGGACAAGGACATCCCGCTACCGGAACAAGGGCCTATACAGCTAGGCCACCAGTACACATCGAACATTGGCCAGGAGGGGTACGAGAACCACGTCAAGACATTGAAGAAGCACATTGGTGTTGGCGACATCATCCAGGCAGTACCTTCGCAACGGTTTGCAAGACCGACTTCATTGCACCCCTTCAACGTGTACCGGAACCTCCGCAACGTCAACCCCTCACCGTACCTCTTCTTCGTCGACTGTGACGATTTTCAGATAGTGGGGGCAAGTCCCGAGCTGCTGGTAAAAGAGGAGCAGGGTCGCATCATCACGCACCCCATTGCCGGCACAGTGAAGCGGGGCAAGACACTGCAAGAAGATGCAGCACTCGCAGACGAATTGTCCAACTCGCTCAAGGACCGGGCCGAACATGTGGGTTGCCTGACATCAAGGTGCATGCAGCGACGTTGGAAGCTTACATTGTGCTGTACAGGTTATGTTGGTCGACTTGGCTCGCAATGACGTCAATCGCGTGTGCGACCCACTTTCGACACGAGTTGACAAGCTAATGGTTGTCCAAAAGGTGAGCAGCGTTCCGTCCGAACCGTGATTACCGTGGATCATGCGATGAGCTACCGTGCGATGATATCAAGCGAGCGCTATGATATCAAACTGAGGGCTATGCTAACTGCAATCAAAACCAGTTTTCCCACGTGCAGCATCTGGTCTCGGAGGTGTCGGGGGTGCTGCGACCTGGCAAGACACGATTCGACGCGTTCCGCTCCATCTTCCCAGCTGGTAGGTAGCGCGTTGAAAAAAGTTGGAAGTGTCGCTAACCGGGTACAGGCACGGTGAGCGGTGCGCCCAAGGTGCGTGCTATGGAGCTCATTGCTGAGCTGGAGCGGGAAAAACGCGGTGTATATGCTGGCGCGGTGGGATACTTTGGCTACGGCAGTATTGATGGCGACAGGGAGATTGAAGGTGCCATGGACGTGAGTAGTCTTGCCTTGTTCCAGGTTGACAGGAGGCTGATTTTTGCAGACATGCATTGCGCTAAGAACCATGCTTGTCAAAGATGGCATCGCGTATCTTCAAGCAGGGGTAAGTTTAACGAATTCCCTGCTTTAGCTGCAAGACACGAGGCTAATGATTGGCTGCAGGGCGGCATAGTTTTCGACTCGGACCCCTACGATGAGTGGATGGAGACGATCAATAAGTTGGGTGAGCTTAATTATTCCTTTTGTCGTCTCCCCCGAGTCAAACGCACAGAGCTGACCGCTGTTTGGTAGGCGCGAACACGCACTGCATCACATCAGCTGAAGAGAAGCATCTGGCCGAGCAGCAGGAGGCGGGCGAAGGGGACAGAGACGGGTCGGCGCCGAAGCTGGAGGGCGATGCAGAGGCGCGGATTACTCTTGCGGCTTGATGCTGCGGCTTGATAGACTGCGACATGCGCCACAGGTGGTATTTGCCGTAGGGTGGGTGGGTGATTGGCAGCTGTTGGCCCGGTGAAGAGCGATTTATGGGCCTGGATCTCATCCAGCCCCCCTGCACTCGTGGGGAAGCGAGATTCGTGGGTTCTTGGTAGCTTTGTGAAACGGAAATGAAAGGGCGGGTAAGCACCAAGCGGCAGCCGCTATCTCGACGTCACGACGACTGGTAGTGCTTGAATGCACACAAGATTTGATTAATTTGGTAGCCCGTCACACCAGCGCGAAGGCAGATTGTGCGCAGCGGCGGTCGAGTTCGGGCAGGATGCTGTGTGAAAGCGTGACTGTGGAGCTGGAAGGCATGACGAAGGTGACGGAGCGGATACCACAGTCGAGCGAGTCGCGACGAGAAAGCTGGTTCGACATGTGAGTTGTACATGCAGCTTCGGATATCGGCCCTGGGGTGTGGTTGGCGTGGCTACATCATAAGGTAGGAGCGCTGGACGCATTGGCCAATGGGCGCGCAGGGGACCGGTCGTGCATTCCGAGTTTCCCTGCTCTGGCGGCGATCGTGGAGTCTCTGTGCCTGGGCTTGGCTGCTGCTCCCTGCTCGCGCTAGTTCCGCTACTGACGCGCCAACCCGTCACCCAGCCCGTTGCAGCCTCCTGTTTGCGCGCAACTTCACTAACCAGCCACGGCCCAGCCCCGACTGTTTGTGTTATTACGATATAAACCCACTCGAGCTGCCCCCTCTTCCAATTCCTCATCCAGCATCCTCAACCTCAAGCACCTCTCAACTCACCTTGACTCACCCTCACTTCGATACCTAGTATCCTACTTCAATATCCTCTTCACCAAAAAACTCTCTCCCCCACCCACAGTCAAGATGAGGTCTTACGCCGTTCTCGCTGCCACCTTCGCCGGTGCTGCTCTTGCCCAGGACATGCCCATGCCCAGCGGTGACTGCGCCGTAAGTGTTCCCGCTGCCACTGACTATCCCGACCAATGCTAACAGTCGCTTAGAACCTGTGCATCAACAACATGGCCACCATTGCCCAAACCGAGTTCCAGTGCGAGAGCTCCGACATCAGCTGCTTCTGCACCCAGTCCAACTGGGCTTACGGTATCCGCGACTGCACCCGCCAGGCCTGCGACGCCGACCAGTCTGCTTCCGCCGTTCAGTGGGCCTACGCTCGCTGCGCTGGTGTCGCTGCCACTGGCTCTGGTACCCCCGCTGCTCTTCCCATCTTGACCTCAGCCGTCGCTAGTGCCACCGCTGTCCAGTCTGATGGCTCAGCTGTCACCTCCGTCATCACTTCCGTCGTCAGCGAGGCTTCCAGCGCTGCCTCCAGCGCCGCCTCTGGCCTCGAGAGCGTCACCTCTTCCATCGCCTCTGAGGTTAGCTCTGCTATCAGCTCTGCTAGCGGTGCTCTCGCTTCCGCCAGCTCAAGCATTGCCTCCGAGCTTGCTTCCATCACCGAGTCCGCCGGCAGCGCTGCTTCGTCCGCTACCGACTCCGCTGGCTCTGCCCTTTCCTCTGCCACCGACGCTGCTGGCTCCGCTGCCTCCTCCGTCGCTGATGGCGCCGCCGCCAAGGCCACTGGCATGCCCATGCTCGCTGGTGCCGGTATTGCCGCATGGCTCCTGCTCTAAGCGTCTCACCTTCACGTCTGAACCAAGGTCCTCGCTCGATGGAGTAATGTGTATAATGACTGGTAGCATCGGGTCGGTAATGCGAGGCGGGCTTTGGATACGTGGATGCATGGCGCAGCTTTCTTTTATTTCCTAACGAACACTCACGCGAAGGCATAATGATAATGACGGATTCATTGTGCCTGGGCGGTCTTTTATGACTGCGATTGATACCCCGACATGGGAAATGGATGGGCCATTAGCATTGGCTCCTGTAGATAGTAACTCAATGATAATTTCTCACGACATTACTTTTTCCATCTTGACTGTGTTGACACTTACTGATTTTTGTCCTCTTTGCCCTCGTGTCACCGCCCTCGGGACAACTGTGTAACGAACTGTGTCCTGCAGTGAAGCGCTCGCCATGAACACGTTGCCCAAACCCACATCGCGTTGAGCTACACAGCTCGCGCCAAGCATACGTGGCACACTGTCACAGCAGCAATTGGCGCAAGTCACGCAATGACCACACTGGCAAGTAAACAAGTCGACAAGTAAGTCAATCGCGCAACTCAAGACATGTAGTCAAAGACATGAAGTCAACTTAACCTCCAGCCTTACCCTCCACTTTTATCCTTTTCCGCCCCAGCAGATCGCCAGCATCAGCCTCAGCCCTGTGGGGGCGCGTTTCTTCTCCCACGCTCCGCGATGCTCCGCGGCCCCATATATGAGGGTTTGTGCGTCTGTCGTGCTTACCATCCCCATTATTCCAGCAGCTACTTCTTTTTCTGGGGAAGTGCTGACGCGTATGTACCGGCCGGGTGCAGATCGTGTGTATCAGATTGCGGGTGATCAGGAGGGTGTTGTGGGGACTACGGGTAAGGCAGGGACCATGTGTTTACGAGACTGTTGCAGAACGTTGCGGAACGGTGTCAGTGCATAGGCGGGCGGGTGTGGATGCGGGGACTGGACTGGGTTGAGGTCCGCGGAAGATGGTGGTGACGATGGTGGTGGGATGGGTAGGCTGGTGGGAGGGATGGTGGGAGGGATGGCCGAGGGATGGTGCGTGGGTGGCTGGCTGGGCTTGGGCGGTGGGAGGGGCCGCGGGCTTCCGGTGAGCACGTACTCAGCATTGCGCACGAACATGGGATGGAATTATTGCAACCTTAATGTGTAGTTGGTGTTCTAGGATCAGTATCTTTATGTAACTTTGGTTTGGCGCGATGGATAGCTGCGTTGGTCGGAGCTTCGTCGTTGCCTGGATACTTGGTTCCTGCCTTATGAGCAATACGCTCAATAGTTCCGGCCTAGAACTGTCTGCTTTGGTTCTACCCTCATGATGCAGCATGCTCTACTATACTCACTTATTTCGATCATGTCGCAGCTCTTGATCTAGGCGTTGCGAATGCGCCATACCCAAGGTTTTGTTCATTGGCGATTCATTTGTTCAAGAGCCTCTGTGTTGGTAGCAGTGTACCTTAACGACGAACATCAGGGAGCGTTAAGAGGACAAACTCTGTTAATTTGTTAGCACAAATAGTAAGATGTCTTAAGACAGGTTTATTACTGCGCAGCGAAAGCGTAGTACGAGGGACATTACCCTCTCGCTAGACTTGGCCACCTACGTTGGGGAATGAAAGAGACGAAGCGTTCATGGGTACAAACATTCCATCACCCGACTATACCCCACTAACAAGCATTGCTTCGGGACACGAATCTCAACTACTTCTACTCCCAATCTAAGGCCTGTTCTGTGCGGACCGCACAGCAACTCACTACTAGAGATACAATCATGTCGACCGAAACCGAGAAGAATGACGCAAAGACGGAGTCGCTACTAGACGCGTCAACGCCAACGCCTGTGGACGCCGTCATTTCTGAGCCCGAGAAAGATGCAACTGCCGATGTGCACCTTGTTGAGAAGAAGCTAGAAGGGCTCGCAGTCGGATTAGTTACTACTAAAATCCAAGCAACAGGGTCCACAGGTGATGATTCGGAATCTGCACAGGAACAGAAGCCTTCGATCTCGCATGTTAACGAAGACTCCACGACAGGCACTCAGCTCGGAAGCGGTGATCTCAAACCAGACTCTACGCAGGACTCGCAAAGCGAGTACCTCTTTCGACCACCCCAAACAATATTCAGCTCATTCCGTAGCACACACCGATCCCATTCCTACGAGCAGATGGTGTCCCGCCAACCCTCCAGACGCAAGTTCGAGAATAAGGACGATGTTCGCGATATTCACGATCGTAGCTACCGAAACATCCTAGATCCCCGGGGAGGTACACCAGAGCGCCTCCTGACTATCACTGCCCAACAACTATATGGTTCCAATCCACCAAGTTTGGAAGAACTTCGTGTTAGCGATTATGCTCTTGGCCTCATTAGACCCTTATCGTTAGGTGGTACACCAAAGCAGTCATCGACGGCCGATACTCCACGTCCTATCAACGATGACGAGCCAGTCGATGGAAAGCCAGCACCGCCTACAGATTGCGGCTGATTCGGTAGTAAATTGCCTGCTGCTTCCTCACCTAATCCATGGGGAAAGCCAGCAGCTTCGTCACAGTCTAGCTTGCCCAAAATTGCGAAGGAGTTAGCTGGTGAACTGACGGTTGAGCCAACCAGCTCGACGAGTGTCTTTGGCAATACATTCATTCCATCGCCAGCGACGAGCAAAAATGCAGACTTGGGAACACGTTCAGGCATAGGCGAGGTCTGGCAGAGACAGTGCAATCTTTGCCCCACTGTTCGTAACTTCCATTCTGCCGACGATCGTCTGGCTGCAAGTGACCTATGCGAAGGGTGTGAGACAAAGAGGAAAACTTCATGTTAGCTCTGCAGCAACAGTGACCCGCAAGATGAAGTAAATCTTAGGTAGATTTCTGAGGAGTAGAATTGGCGGGTCTGGTAGCACAGTGAGAACGATGGTGTATGGTGGGGGTCTCGCGGCTTCAAGCGACACGTTGTTAAGAGAATGAGTATTGAACCGATTTGATGAGACCAAAAAAAGAACTGAATTGCATCGCGGGCCTGTTCGGCACTCCGCGTCATCTATATACCCAAACGCCATGGAACAAAGGAAACTCGTTAACCCAGCAGACCAACCGCTGGTCTACCACTTCAGCTTCTTGTCCTTGCCGATGAACTCATCAATGATATCCAAGTAGTACTCCTTGAGGTCCTCGACCTTAGGCACCTCATCGCTCTTGCTGTAGAGGTCATACGGGTTGAACGCCTTAACAGCATCCAGCATGCGCTCATCCTTGCCGTTCATCATCCACTTGTACGCACCACCCGTGTGCCATGGATAGAAAGAGTGATACCTGATCATCGCAAGACCCTCATCAGGGATACTGCTCTGCTCCTTCATGATATGGTAGAGGTACTCGTCGTGGCCCCAGCTCAACATGACATTATCCATGCCGCAGCCAGGCGTGTAGATGCCGTGCTCGGTGCTGTAGATGTCGTCCTCGTAGTCTGGGTTGTTCTTGAAGGTGTCCGGGTAGATGATCTTGGGGGAGTAGGCGCAGCCGACGGGGAATGTGTCGCCGACTACGTCCCATTGGCCCTGCGCGTCGAAGAAGAAGAGGAGCTTGCCGAGGTCGTGGATCAGGCCCACGAGCTGGAACCAGCGTGGCTTGCCGTCGCGGCGGATGGCTTCGGCGGATTGGAGGAGGTGCTCGATTTGCGAGAGCGAGGTGTCGGGGTCGGATTCGTCGATGAGCGTGTTGAGCTTCTCCATTGCTTCCCAGATGGTCATCTCGGCGCGTGTCTTGCTGTGGAAGGCGTTGCGCGCTTTGAGGTTGTAGGCGACGGTTTGCTTCTCGTGTTGCTCGCGGTAGAAGTTCTTGACGCGGTCGCATGCTTCTTCGTATTGGCGGAATTGGGTCTTGTCCTTCTCGGCATCGAACTCAGATTGCTCGTAGATGTCCTTTTCCTTTTGGGTTGCGGTGCCGTTCTTGACCTTCATGGCGGCCTTGAGCACGTTGACGTCGTCGATGGCGTCGGAAGTCGCCTCGAGGGCAAGACCATCGCGGTGGTCGTTGAAGTTCTCGGCCACGTTGGGCGTCTCGAAGATGGCGCCTGGTGCCATGGTGTGAAAGGGTGGTTGGTGAAGATGAGGGGTATCTTAGAAGTATACAAAATGCGACAAAGCTCTAGGCTATGGAGTGATGTTTGAAGATGTAGATGAAATATGGTATGATTGATGTGTATTCGAGACAAGATGAGAGGAGTACTTATCCTTTCCGTACCTCGATACGACGCAGCATGGTATTGCCAGAACTAGCAAACATCATCACTTCCGAAGTAAGCCCAGCCTGAATATCTGGAGTCAGATTTCTCATCGTCTCCATCTTTGAGATCCACTCGTGGAGGTCACTCCGCACTACGTAGGGCCGTCGTAGGCTCGAACAAAGATAAGTCTGCACCATGAGGCAATTCTCCCCGTTTCGGGAATCTGCCGTTGAGCAATCGGAGCGAGATCTGGGGTTCTGGAAAGGCGGCTAAGGGTCCAGTTTGGCATTCCGCCCGTAGTGGTTGGTTAGTTGCGTTAGATCTGCCGTGGTTCGGTGGGCATGCATCGTGCGCGTCTCTATGGGGTTGAAGGGTGCAACTTTCGCCGCTCGTGTCTCGGAACGGCAATTCTCGCCGCCCCAACAGCCGATGGGTTTTTCACCTCGTCGTGAACACTCGGAAGGCTGCAGTAGCCCGGAAAACGTGCTGCACTATGACGCTCCAGCTGGCTCCAAATCCAGCCCCTCCAAGCACGTGACGCTCGGTGCCACCTTCCCCGACAAACCCCACGAACACGTTGGCTTTCCTGGGCGTCGTCTCCTGCGAAAATTTCGCGTGAGGCTGAAGCGCGTCGAGCGCGTATCAGAAGCCTCCCCGGACCGAAGCTACGCCGGCGGGGGACGCATGGCGGGGCAGCATCGGTCCTCGGAATGAATTATAGAGTCAATCACGATTGACGTATGTCCTGAGCCATGCCAGAAGCGTAACATTCAGCCACAATATGGAAGCTTCCAAGCAATGCGAGCAAGCCTGCCCCTGGCCTGGCCAGCAACACCCCACTGCTACTAATACCCAAGTAAAGCCGGAGTCGCGATGAATCCCGCCCTCTCCAAGTTTATGCTCAAGAGTACACCCAAGAGTATCCTCAACCCACAGCCCGAAATGAATACCGCTATCCCTCTCAACACTGGCGCGACCATCCCCGCCCTGGGTTTGGGAACGTGGCAGTCTGCGCCTGGCGAGGTGAAGAAGGCTGTTGTCCATGCCATCGAAAGCGGTTACAGGCACATTGACTGCGCCTTCTGCTACCAAAACGAGGATGAAGTCGGCGAGGCGCTTCAGGATGTTATCTCGCGCGGAATCGTGAAGAGAGAGGACTTGTTCATTACCAGCAAGCTCTGGTGCACATTTCACACTCGCGCTGAGGAGGGTCTGCAAAAGAGCTTGGACATGCTCAAGACACCTTATGTAGATCTCTACCTTATGCACTGGCCTGTTCCCATGAACCCCAAGGGTAAGTCTAATGTCTTCAGACAAGACGAAAATAAGACTAACAAATGCGCAGGCAATCACCCCCTCTTCCCCAAGCACGAGGACGGCTCGCGAGACATCGACACCTCCATCACCCACCAAGACACATGGAAGAACCTCGAGAAGCTGATCCAATCACACCCTGACAAGGTCAAGGCCATCGGTGTCGCCAACTACTCCGTCAAGTACATGGAGAAGCTCCTGAAAATCGCTACCATCGTCCCCGCCGTCAACCAGATCGAGAACCACCCACTATGCCCACAACAAGAAGTCGTCGACTTCTGCAAGGAGAAGGGCATCCACATCACAGCCTACAGTCCGCTCGGAAGCACAGGCTCACCACTCTTCAAGGACGAGGGCGTCAACGAAGTCGCAAAGAAGCACAGCGTCGGCCCTGCCGTTGTACTATTGAGCTACCACCGTAAGTCTCACCCACCCAATTCCTCACACCCACATTACTAACGCATCACAAAGTCGCCCGCAACTCCTCCGTCCTCGCAAAATCCGTAACCCCATCCCGCATCGACGAGAACAAGAAGCTCATCTCCCTTGACGACGAGGATATGCAGAAGTTGGAGAAGATTCACAAGGAGAAGGGTATTACCCGCTATGTATACCCGCCATTTGGTGTCAACGCTGGGTTCCCGGATAAGCCCGAGGGCATGGATCTCAGCGGACCTTGACTGTTTGGGGAAAGCAAGTTGTAGGTTGTGCATGTAGGATAGGAACAAAAATCTATACCCAACAAGACATTGGAATTCGCTGAAGATGTCTCACTCAAACTCAGTGCTTCAGAGAAATAGGGAATCACAATGCCTTGAGACGGTTCGTGTGATGAGATGAGAAGTCAAGTCAACAAATCCCTTGATCCAAGACTAAGTTTTTTGTCCATGCAAGTTACTCAAGAAAACATGCCATTAAAACCTGTCCATCCATCCACTCCCACCAACCTATCTACGAACCTACCTACCCATCCATCCCCCGTCAACAGTAAGCACCTCCCCACTAACATACGCACTCGCCGCGCTCCCCAAAAACACCACCGCGCCCTTGAAATCCTCAGGGCTCCCCCACCTCCCCGCCGGAATGCGACTCAGAATACTCTCCGCCCTCTTCTCATCCTTAATCAACGCCTCATTCATATCCGTCGCAATATACCCCGGCGCAATCGCATTAACACTAACCCCTTTACCCGCCCACTCATTCGACAGCGCCTTGGTAAGCTGTCCCACACCCCCTTTACTCGCCGCATACGCCGGCACCGTAATCCCGCCTTGGAAGGTTAGGAGGGATGCAACGTTTATGATGCTTCCGCGGCGACCGAGGGGCAGGTCTGCGGGCTGAGATAGCATGTGTGCGCCGACGTCGCGGCAGAGTTGGAAGACGGAGGTCAGGTTTACTTGCAGGACGGCGTCCCAGTCTTCGTCGGGGAATTGGTGCGCGGGGTGTCGCTTTTGGATGCCGCCGCAGTTTAGCAGAATGTGGATTCTGTGGCCGTCGGCTAGGATGGTGGGGATCAGGGCGGTGATGGAGGACTTGGAGGAGAGGTCGGCTGTGTAGATTGTGGCTTTGCGGCCGAGGGATTCGATCTTTTGTTTTGTGGTTTGGTTGCTGGTGTCGCGCTGGGGGGAGGGTTGTTAGTGGGTGGAGGGGATGAGGAGAGAGGGGAGAGGGCGTACTTGGACGAGGAGGATGTCTGCTCCTGCTTCTGCGAGGGCGAGGGCCATGGATTGGCCAATGCCTCGCGTTCCGCCTGTTACGAGGGCGGTTTGGCCCTCGAGCGAGAAAAGCTGCTGTACGGATGCCATGTTGTGGACTTGGTAAGTGTGGTTCGGAATGCTGTTGGAGAGGAATCAGAGCTGAGGTAAGGAGCAAAAGGTTATTTGATAGTCTAAAAAGACAAGCAACTCGAGCAACCAACTTCAGAAATCTAGCAAGAGGCAACCAAGAAGTTTGAAAGCCTGCGGCAGAAGTCGACGGCTTTTCCTTGCAGCGCGATGTTGGGGCAGCTCGGAACTGCCTCGGAAAGCCAACCCCACCACCCCAAACGAGGCGTCGGCATCTGATGTCCCGCCATTTCAAACGCCGAAGGTGGAATTTGTCTCCATCTGTTGCTGTACTATGAGGCAAGGCGCGCCGAGTGTCTGGCGCGTGATAGCTTCCGATGCTTTGCGAGCTGAACTGATGCTCCAGCAACCTTCTCCCTCACTTCACAGCTTCAACCTTACATTGCCGTTAAGCTGAACGTTACTATAACACGCGTGTTAAGCTTCACTTGTACATTCATACTTCCGAGTGCACTACGAACCACGACAACATGTCCTCAGAGAGCAAACCAGACGTTGCGCAGGGCGCGAGAAACATCCGCGCCTCAGTACTTCACGGAGCAAAAGATCTGAGAATCGTATGGCCAACATAGAAGTCCCCCAGGCCTGCAGACACTAACATAAAGCCAGGAAAACCGCACTCTCTTCCCACCGTCCCCAACAGAGCTTCAAATCAGCGTCCGCAGTACCGGTCTCTGCGGTTCAGATCTTCACTACTACCGCCACTACCGCAATGGCGACATCATCGTGCGAGAGCCCATGTCGCTGGGCCACGAATCGGCTGGTGTGGTTGTAGACGTAGGTTCAGAGGTGTCGGGTTTCAAAGTCGGAGATAAGGTCGCGCTGGAAGTTGGACAGCCGTGCGAGAACTGTGAGAGGTGTAAAGAGGGGCGGTATAACATCTGCAAAGGCATGAAGTTCCGGAGTAGTGCAAAGGCGTTTCCGCATGCTCAGGGTACGCTACAAGATCGGATCAACCACCCGGCTGCTTGGTGTCACAAGTGAGTCTCGATTACAACGTGGTTGTTAATAGTGCTAACGATGAACAGGCTACCAGAGGATATGTCACTGGATCTAGGAGCCCTCCTCGAGCCTCTCAGCGTCGCCATCCAAGCATCGAAACGCGCACAACTAGCACCAGGTTCAACCGTGTTAGTTTTTGGAGCCGGAGCTGTAGGCCTACTTGTGGCAGCCATGGCAAAGATATCAGGTGCTGGCACCGTGGTGATAGCAGACATTGACGCTGGGCGAGTGCAATTCGCCGTCGACAATAAGTTTGCGCACCACAGCTACACAGTGCCTATGAAGCGTGGAAGCACAATAGAAGAGCAGCTGGATATCGCGAAGGAAGTAGCTGCCGAGGTCGGAAAGCTGTCCAAGGAGAGTGGTGGTGAGATTGGCGAGGTAGATGCCGTATTCGAGTGCACCGGCGTACCGTCATGTGTTCAAGCATCGATATATGTAAGTTCGCCCGGCGTAGTTGAGTCGACAGAATACTAACAGCTCCAGGCAACACGACCCGGCGGCAAGGTTTTGCTCATCGGCATGGGCACGCCCATTCAAACACTACCAATCTCCGCAGCTGCACTTCGTGAGGTCGATATCCTTGGTGTGTTCAGATATGCGAACACGTACCCCACTGGTATCGAAGTAGTGTCAAAGACAGGCGATGACTACCCTGCCTTTGCCAAGCTGGTAACACACACCTACAAGGGCTTGGGGTCGGCAGTCGAGGCATTCGAGATGGCCGGAAAGACCAAAGACGATAGCGGCAAGCTGGTCATCAAGGTTGTGCTTGAGACTGGTGAGGAAGAGAAGTCGAATCTTTGAAGTAGTCAGTAAAAGTTGGTGTTCATATGTGTAGAACGATGTAGCAATAGAGCGATGCAGTTGCGATCTCGATCTTGTTCGACGGACAACAGAAATCCGGTCCTATCTTTCCCTCTCAGCACTCATTTTGGTGTTGGTAAACAAGTGACGTATGCGGGGAAGCACGGCGGTATTCCAGCCTCAAGCATGTGAACTGTCGCTAACCCTCTCCTTCTTTCACCCACGCACCACGGCCCCAGCCTTCCCCATCATCGCCATCCGTCTCCACAACGCGAAATCTTCGCATCACAACCCCAGAATTAGTGAACGACCTCCCATCGCAAACCGGCCTTTTTGCGCGGAGTAATTTCGCCCTACCCGATCGAAAGAGGAGATTTTCCCCATTCGCTCAACTCGGCCTTTTGTGCCTGGACGCGACGCGACTCCGCGCGTTCCCCACACTTTCCACTTTCCGTCAACTCAAGATGCATTTCTCCACAGCGCTTTCGCGTTCCGCATCTGCCATCGACGTAATGCCCGTGCCGATGATCCGGTCCAGACATGGCATGTGCGGCTCAGCGTAGAGAAGTTCGCCGCATAACCTGGGCCTTGTACCGGGGGGAAAGAATGACGGGTGGCTTCAAGATGCAGTGATGGATATTGATTTACGCGGATGGTAGGCAGGACGAAACTCGGCGACTGGATATGGAGGAGCAGCTGCTTTTGCGTGTTTGAGCCTAGTTTGGACCCTGAGAGGAGCTTTGACCAAGGTAGGATTCTGGGGGATTGAAAGTCGGTGTATTCCCGTAGGTGCTCAGTCGAGCATATATCTCCTCGCTCTTACTGTCTAGCTCCTCCGAATCTTATCCCTCTCAAGCAACTCCCTTCCACCCTCACACGTCCACCACAATGGCACCCGCGATCCGCAGACTCCGTATTGCCGTCGCAGGCCTCGGCCGCATGGGCGCTCGCCATGCCAACCACTTCCTCCACCGCACGCCCAAGGCTGAACTCGTAGCCGCATTCACACCCGCTGAGAACGAAATTGCTTGGGCGAAGGAGAATCTCGAGCCATGGGGCGTCAAGATCTACACCGACTACGACGAGATGTTGAAGCACGAGGGTCTCGAGGCTGTCTGTGTAGCTACCGTCACCACAGTACACGCCGAGCAGACAATCAAGGCGATTGAAGCCGGAAAGCACGTGTTGTGTGAAAAGCCGCTCAGCACAAAGTTGGACGTGGTATGTATCTTGTCCATCCTGTGTCCTGAGGGTCTATAACTAATCGTACTATCTAGGTCCACCAAGTCCTCGACACCGCAAAGCGCAACCCGCACGTCAAAGTCATGTGTGGTTTCTCCCGCCGCTTCGACTCCTCCTACCTCAACGCCTACAACATGACTCTCAACGGCGACATCGGACGACCCACGATCCTGCGCTCACAAACCTGCGACAAGTAAGCAACGACTCAATTTCCCCCAAACACACGCACAACACGCTCTAACCCGTCCACCCCCACAGATACGACCCCTCGGGTTTCTTCGTCGCCTACGCCGAGTTCTCGGGCGGCATATTCGTCGACTGCAACATCCACGACATCGACCTCGCCCTATGGTACTTCTCCGCCGAAACACGCGGCCGCACCCTCCCCGTCGTAAAATCCGTCATGGCCGTCGGCGTCACCGCCCTCGAACCCGACCTAGCCAAACACGGCGACGTCGACAACGGCGTCGGCGTCGTAGAATTCCACAGCGGGCAAATCGCCTACTTCTACAGCTCGCGCATGAACGCCCCTGGCCAGCACGACATGACTGAGATCATCGGCACAAAGGGCAAGTTGGCTGTGAATTCAAACCCTATGACGGGTTTGCTGGAGAGCCATATGAGCAATGGGATTAATAGGGAGATACCGCAGAATTATTATGAGCGGTTTGAACAGGCGTTTGTGGAGGAGGCGCGGCAGTTTACGGATGCGGTGCTTGAGGGGGGTGAGGTGCCGGTTGATTTGCAGAGTAGCATGGAGGCGGTTAAGATTGGGGTTGCGTTGCAGGATAGTTTGAGGAGTGGGAGGAAGATCTTTTTCGATGAGAAGGGGGAGAGGGTGGAGGAGGCGAGGGCGAAGTTGTAGGTGGGGCTGTTGGGTTGCTGAGAGTCTTGGGCAAGGAGATGGATGTAATATCGGATCACAAGTATGATCGTTAGATCGTACAATAGAGTACTGGTGCATGGCCTGTCACCATGTCACAGCATAAAAGACGCAAGCAATGAAATATGTGCAAGACAGTGGTCAGGTGGGTACAATGTCTTCTGGTATTGCTGTGGCTTTTGCTTCGATCAGAACCCTTCTCAAGAGTCATATCATACGATGTCATTTCTATCTACCATCCATCCTTTCATCCATGAACATCAATCATACCGTGTCGTTACATGAAAGCGTACGCCCAACCCAACCCAATACCCAGAATCCAGTCCACCTCTTGAGTCCACCAGCACCTATCGCACAGGCACATTCTCAACATTCTCAAAAGCGAAGCTCGGGTAACCCGGCTCAGCAGTAGCAGCCTGCGGTGGAAGTTCCGACCGAGTCTCGCCCTTGCTACCATCTTCCCTGATCACAGTACCATCCTTGCCACCTTCACCAACGGTGACGATCTCCACATCAACGCACTTCTGAACAGTCTGTTTCAATCCAGGCACCATAGCGCGCAGCGTGTCCAGCTCATCGAACGCGAGTTCGCGGTTGAGGACGACATCCTTGGGCTCGCCGTTATCGAGACGGCGCTTGAGACCGTTGATGAAGGGCATGGCTTTCTTGGACTCGGACTTGTCGATGGATTTGCTGATGGCTTTGATGTCGAGGGTGTCGGCGTCGCGGACCATGCCGATGTACTTTTTCTGCCAAGCGGGCCATTCCTTCGCAGCGAAGATGATGATCTTCTTTTCCTTCTTGGGGTCGAAAGTAGCTGCTTTGCCCTTGGATAGCTTCTTGATGGCGTTGCCCTCTGCTGATGTAATGTTCGTCTGTGTTTGGCGGACGAACTCTCGGGCGGCTGTGAGCGACGCGTTGGGCTCGGGGACCTGGGGCCACAGGGCTTTCTGGACGGTTTCCTTGTTCTTGAGTACCTCGAGCCAGATGTATTCTGACCAGTGAGGTGCGATGGGGGTAAGGAGGAGGGCTTGGAGTTCGACGAATTTCTTGACGAGGTCTTGGTGCATGCCGATGCCTGCTGCCTTGGTAGCCTCACGGTAGAAGTCGCGCGCGCTGGTGAAGTCGTAGAATCCCGACTTGAGGGCGAGCTTGTAGAATGTGTTGGAGTAGTGTCCGAAAGCCTCGTGGATTAAAACGTTCATTTCGTTATCGAACATCTTGTCGAAAAGAAGATGCTCGCTGCCGCTCTGTCGCTGGATGACGTCTGGGTTCTTGACCGATCCAGACGTCCTCTTCTCCATGTAGGCGGCCGCATCGGGAACGTAGATAGCCTCGTTCATCAGGTCCTCGCACCATTTGCGGAGCTCAAACAACTTCAGGATGTTGGCGTTCGCGACCGTCTCTTCAAAGTTGGCGTCTGTGATCTCGTCTCCTGCGTCGGCAAGGGCAATACGTGTGGCGTCGGCACCAAACTTCTCGACAGCACCAGCGATGGTCAGGAAGTTACCGGTAGACTTGCTCATCTTGTCGCCGTTCAGTAGCAAGTGACCGTTGACACGGAAGCTGCGCGGCCAGTTCTCCTTCGGGAAGATGGCGGTATGTACGTAGAGGTTGAATGTCAGATGGTTCTGGATTAGATCCTTACCACTGGTGCGCATGTCGAGCGGGTACCAGTAGTCGAAGTGTCGTCGCATAGTTTGTAGGGTCTTTGTGGGGATCTCGGATTGTGGGACATCAGAGCGGTCGCGCAGAGCAAATACGTAATCCCAAGCTTCGTCGGTGAGCTGATCGGGCTTGACGCCGAGGGGACCGGGCTCCTTTCCGAACATGTCCTTGTGTAGAAGATGGGCAAAAGAGTAGTAGGCCTGGTAGATTGTGCTGTCGGACAAACTCTCAACCATCACACTTGGATCCCAGGGTACCTTGGTGCCGAGACCATAGGAGCGAGCACACGCCCAGATGCTGAGCCAGTCGACAACTCGGAGGAATTGGTTCTTCGCCTCAGGGTAGTAGAGGTTTAGTTCGCCCTCGATGTGTGAGCGGACCTTCTCGGCCCATTCGCCGTCTCCACCATTCGCTGCAGTGCCGTAGTTCATGTACCATTGGTCGAGAAGAGCTGCAACACAGTCGTCACCACTTCGGCTCATGACCTTGCCGTCAGGTTCAGCGTACGGGAAGGCGTGACCGGCCTCGATGAGCTGCTTGCGAACGAGCGGCTTCGCTTCTTCGACCGTCTTTCCACTGAAGTCGCCGTGTACCATCTTGCCCTTGTAGAATCCCTCCTTGTAAGCCTTCTCTTTAGCATCGGCAAGCTTTGCGGAGTCCTTGGGTGACTGGATCTTCATCTCCTCTACCAGGCGTTTCGCTGTGAGGTTACCGTAAGAGGGGGTTTCGATGATAGGCAAGAGATCGTCGAACTTGACCCATTCCTTCTGGATACCGTAGTACTCGGCTTTCTTGGCAAGATCAAATGAGGTAATGTAGTCATCTGGTGAGTCTGATGGAACACATGTGACGACAGCCGTACCCTTGGTGTCCTTGACGGTCTCCATAGGAAGGATGTAAACATCCTTGTGAACAGAGAGAGGAGCGTTGACGACAGTGCCGACAACATCCTTACCGGGGAAGGTAGCAACGATGGAGTACTCGCCCCACTTGGCAGTGGTGCCTTGGTATGCCATGTTCCTTGCAGCTCTCTCGCTGAGGACGTAGTATTCGGTGTCGGTTATCTTGACTAGGGAGTAGTTGATCGCAGGTCCTACGAAACATGAGGTCTGGCCGTACATGGTTTCTGGGCGGAGCGTGGCTGGAACGAAGAAGCAAGAAGCGCCTTCGGGTACGGCACCAGCATGAGCCTTTGCGGAATCTGCCCACTTCACAACCTTCATCTTCAGTGCGGTGTATTCCTGGACGGTGACACCTTCTCCCGACTGTCTGTCGTGGTCCATGCATGCTTGGCCATCCTTCGGGCTGTAGACAGTGTAACGCTTTGCGAAGATGATCTTTCCCAAGGCTTTCAGCTTGCGCATCTGCCAAGCAACGAAGTTGTCGTAGTACGGGTTCGCATCGGTGGTGACGAACTGACGTCTCCAGTCTATCCTGGCTCCGAATGCTGTGAGGTCCTTCTTGGCTAGTGGAGGGAAGAACTCGATCCAGTGGTAAGGATCAGAGAACTTGTGGATCTCCTCAAGGGGAATGCCCTGGGCGAGCATAATTTGGAACTGGTACTTTGTCTTGACGGTCTTGGCGTTGGCCTTGCCTTTCGTAGCCTTGAACTTGGTGATGTCGGTCTTAGTCTCGGCTTGTGTTGGCGCTGGCGGCTCTGGTACTGAAGTCTCGACGACATCTTCGACGGGGCAGCGTTCGAAGTTCTGTCCGAACATCTCGACCTCTCGGACCAACTTGTCTGCGCACGCCTTGATTGGCATACCAGTCACATGGTAACCTAATGGGAAGAGAGCGCGAGCACCGGTCATCCTTCTGAAACCAGCGGTGAACTCGACCTTACTAGCGGTGAAACCATGTCCAGCGTGAAGGGTGCCGTTCATGTATGGGTATGCAAAGCAACCGAACCATTTAGGGTACTTCTCGTGAAGTTCATCCGGTGTGGTGGTGTCAAAGGGTTCATCTTCGAGAGATGGGGCGTCGGGGTTGAAGACTCCCTGCTCTTCCCATGACTTCTGGTACTTTTTCTCCTCGGCGATCAATGTGTCGCGCTTTTCGGTGTTCTCAATCTTGAGTGTCTTTGACTCAGCCTCTTGCGGCTTGAGCTGCTCTAATGTTGCGGCGACAGCGCTCTTTGGCGCGTCGCTGAGTTTTGTGGCCTCCGCCATCACGACAATTCCAGAAAAGTGAAGAAGGGTCGTAAAAAGAAGTTGTAAAGAGCGCGAGAACAAAAGTGTGGTGTTGTGGAGGGGTGGTGGGAGGATGGTGGCCAGTGCGTGCGGACGGGGTTAGTCACACTTTTTTTCGGTTCGCGCGAATTGTGGGGCGGTCTAGTCGGTGCCTTAACTGTACAGAACGTCAGTCGAGTATCCTCAGGAACAACACCGCGAATCCACAAGTCAATCGAACACCCCTGTCGCCGTCGTCGAACCGACAAAGCCAGCGATCATGCTGCGCCTCATCAACCGCCTCCTCGGCCGCCACGAGAACACACTCCCACCGTTCGACTTCGCGCGCAACAAGTACCCAGCCAAGAAGAAATGGCCGCCGAACCTGCGCGCCCTGACGGAGAAGCAGCAGTTCCGGTTCGAGCGCAAGTTCAAGCGACGCATCAAGGCGAAGTCGATACGGCCAGAATGGAACAAGTGGACCAAGGTGGTGCAGTGGAGCATGATCAGTTTCATCGTCGTCTACGGCGTCTTGTTCCACGACTTCCGCAAAGACCCGATGAATCCAAGGCCGGGTGAGCAGCCGTTTGAGGGATTGAGGAAGAGGATGTGGGGGATGTTTGGGGGGTTCTACACACATACGAGCGAGGAGGCTAGGTCTCCCATAGCGGCGGGAGAAAGTCCAGAACGGAGAGGTAGTCGCGACTAGCCGCTGCGCTGTAGTGAAGAAGGTTAGCATATGGAATTGAAGAAGAAGAATTGATACAATGGCTTGACCTGCGAAGGATCTATCAAGCGAAGTGTGGAAAGGGAGATGGGGCAAGTGACTTGGGATCTCTTGGAACAAGATAAATCACCTACCTCCAGACGGGTGGATACTTGGGGGCATATCTCATCCCCCTCGGTGGCCGTGGTAAGACCGCCGGTCTCGGTCCGCGCGACTTGCCAAAGTTAGTCAGTTTGCTAAACGGTCTTCAGTAACAAAGGACACTTACGTCCCACACCCTGTGGTGTTCGGCCCAGAGGGGCTTGACGAAGCACCAGCGCTGGCGGCCGTCCACCTTATCACATGTTCTGATTACGGACTCCGAGAAGTCCAAATAAACGTGGGCGGTGGCCCAGTGCCGGTGCACGCCCGTGGTGCCGAACACAAACCTCAGCTCCACGGTGAAATGAGGCTCCGACTCCTGGTGCCAGCCTTCTCTGACGTACACCTGGGTTCCCGTCGCCCCTGTTGGGAGAAGGGCCTCATTCCACCGTCCGAAGGCGAACTGGTCGACGACGGAGGTTCGGTCCCAACGATTGGCCAGATCGTTGTGGATCCCCACCTGGACCTTGGGGTCGATGCTGGGATGGAAAACAATTCCATTGGCGAACTCCCTGTACCATCAATCAGTATGTATACTTCAGGCTCATACTTGACATTAGATGCAGTAATTGCTCTCATGTCTGAGATCTCCTGGCTCCAATTTTGAATCAAGCCCAATCTTCTGTCGGGTGGATATCTGCCTCTGGATGTAGTGTCGCTGGTTTGAGAGATAGACCTGTGTCATGCAGTATGATTCAGGAGTCGACTTTGAAATCCTTCCGATCTAGCTTCAGCAAGCAACAACCTATTCATCAGTCTCAAGCTCTTTAGGTTGTAGAGCAGAACTTACTGTTTCTTCTTCCTCCA
Source organism: Alternaria arbusti (assembly GCF_024043155.1). NCBI lineage: Eukaryota > Fungi > Ascomycota > Dothideomycetes > Pleosporales > Pleosporaceae > Alternaria > Alternaria arbusti. The sequence goes on from NW_026249964.1 coordinate 182,597, forward strand.
TCCACTTCAAAGCATCTCAGAACTGTTCAGCTCCAAATCCATCTCTTTCTTGCTCTGTGTAGCTGTCTATCTCCCCAGTTCTGCACCACTGCTTCACCAGGTCCCATGTCAAGCTCATTCCGTCCAACCATATACTTACCTTCCATTACCCCCTTCCTCCAAAACACGCACGCACGCAAAAAACGCCCAAAGACAAAACAGCAAAAGACCAAAGAAAGACACATCACATACCTCTGCCAATCCGCCCTCCCCCACGCTGCAGGCAGCGTGGCCGCGTCCAGAAAACGCGGGCCGGGCGCAGACACCGGTGGTGGTGGCAGCGGCGGCGGGCCCCCTGGGAGGACGAGCGGGAGGACGAACGGGTTGGCCCCAGGGTTCGCCATGGTGGCAGCGGCGACAGTAGCAACGCCCACAAGTGAGCGAGGAGACGACGGGAGGCAGGGAGCAGGCAAAGCAAGAGCGAGGAGACGACAGCGGCAGCAACAGCGGCACGGAAATGGTGGTGGGTGGGCGCGGAGGAGACGTTGCTGGCTGTTGTTGAAGGAGAGGAGAGGAAAGTCACGCTGGGGGCAGATATCATATCATAACATGGTAAGGCAAATTTTTCACGGTGACGGTGAAAATCATAACAAGAGCGTTTGCAAGACGCGCGCGTTTCCATGGTGAAGGGAGATGGGATGGTGCGGGGGAGGAGCGGAAAGTCGAAGTGAGCGTGGAAAAGACGGTGCAATTTGGACGTGCAAAGCGCGAAGTGCAGTATAGATGTATGCTCGTCACCTCGCTGAGGAGGGGCATGCTGGATAGTATGAGGGGCTTTGTAGACGCCTGGCTAGGGCATGGTGCTCAGTATGACAGAGCTCCGTATTGTTGTAAGCTTCTGGATCCGGTCTGGTGATGTTGTAAACAAAGTGTGAACGGAATGTAGTACTCAATGACCATCATGTTGAGAAGTGACCTGCAAGGTGTATACAACATATATGAAACGATATGAACGAAGTATATCCGTCGTCGTATCAACGAGCAGCGCGAACATACCTACTTCGTTTCTCAAATATACATCACATCACCTGAACCGACAAGTACACCAGATTAAAGATTCGACAAATTCATATATACTCAATGCAGTATCTCTACCCACATTCCGCTCAGTGAACATGGCCATAGAAGCAGTCCATCCACCATCCCAAACACATACACATGCTAAACTATCTTGCTTACACATCGATCAGGTTGTCGTCCTGCTGGCCCTCGCCCGAGTTGTCCTTGGTATCCTTGCTGCTCTTCTTCTTGTCACCGTCGTCACCGCCCCGACTCCTCTGGTAGTATTGGTCGAGCACCTTGGCTGGGATACGGTTGAGGAGTTCCTTGGGGTAGATACGGAGCAGCGACCATGCGAGGTCGAGAGATTCGTGGATGGAGCGCGACTCGTAGGCACCCTGGGCGATGAAGGAGCGCTCGAACTTCTCGAGGAACTCAAGCGATAGCTTGTCTTCTGAGGACAGGGCCTCCTCTCCGACGACGGCCTTCATGGCGGCGGCGTCACGACCAATGGCGTACTTGGCGTAGAGCTGGTTGGAGACATCACCGTGGTCCTTCCGTGTGCGGCCCTCACCGATGGCAGACTTCATGAGACGGGAGAGGGATGGCAGGACGTTGATCGGAGGGTAGATACCCTTGTTGTCGAGCTGACGGTCAATGAAGATCTGGCCCTCGGTAATGTAACCGGTCAAATCGGGGATGGGATGTGTGATATCTGGCGCAATTAGCTTAGCACCGAGTAACAGCAATCGCAGTACATACCGTCGTTAGGCATAGTCAGGATAGGAATCTGAGTGATAGATCCGTTACGGCCCTCAACACGTCCAGCACGCTCATAGATAGTCGACAAATCCGTGTACATGTAACCGGGGTAACCACGACGACCGGGCACTTCTTCTCGGGCAGCGGAGACCTCACGTAGCGCATCGCAGTAGGATGACAAGTCGGTAAGAATGACCAGGACGTGCTTCTCGAGCTGGTAGGCGTAGTATTCGGCGGTTGTAAGGGCAAGACGGGGAGTAATGATACGCTCGATGCTACGCCGGGTTAGCTAGGATAGTAGGAGGGCATGCATGTTCACTTACGTAGGGTCGTTCGCCAAGTTGAGGAACAGAGTGACACGCTCCATACTGCCGTTCTCCTCGAAGTCGCGCGTGAAGAAGCGACTGGTCTCCAAGTTGACACCCATAGCACCGAAGACAATAGAGAAGTTGTCGTCGTGGTCGTCGTGTACACCCTTGGAAGGCTTTCCGACAAGACCAGCCTGTCTGCAAATCTGCGCGGCGATTTCGTTGTGGGGTAGACCAGAGGAGGAGAAGATGGGAATCTTCTGTCCACGGGCGATCGAGTTCATCGTGTCGATGGCGGAGATACCGGTGGAGATCATTTCTTCGGGGTAGACCTACACACTGTCAGTCGCATGAATGAGAGGTATCAAAATAGGTACGTACTCGCGAGTATGGGTTGATGGGGCTACCGTTGATATCAAGGTAGTCCTCGGCGAGCACCTTGGGGCCCTTGTCGATAGGCTTTCCTGAACCATCGAAGATACGGCCCAACATGTCCTCGGACACACCGAGCTTCAAGCTGTGTCCGGTGAACTCGACTTTGGTCTACGACTGTTAGATATAGTCCTCTTGTAGGGGACTGGGTGTAGGTACCTTCTTAACATCGATACCAGATGTGCCTTCGAAGACCTGTGTCGCAATTAGATCGAGTTGCCGGGAGTGTTGAGCATGTCGCAATTTACCTGGACGACGGCGCGGTTGCCTGCAGCTTGTGTCAGTGTTTCGGCGCACTATCAGGGTCGGAGTAGCTTACCTCGAGCTTCAAGGACCTGACCAGAGCGCTCGGTGCCATCGGGCAGAGTCAAGGACACAATCTCGTTGTATCGCGGGAACTTGACCTATCCACCACATGTATAAGCTTCGTCTCACTCCGTCTCATGGGTCCAAGCTACGCACATTGTCGAGAATGACCAATGGACCGTTGACGCCTCCAATAGTGTTGTATCGTATCCTAGGCGTCACCGAGATCATGCGGGGGTCGACTACTTCAGGCATCGTGGCGGTAGTGGGCGGTTCGGAGAGGTGTAGTATTTCTCGGCGTTAGATCGAGGGCCGCGGTCGGTCTGTAGCCTCGGAGATCGTTGGGTGACGAAGTTAGAGGTCGGCCGTCCAGGTGGGTTGGGGAAGCTCTGACCAGGATGCTTTAGCGTCTATGCGACAGATGACGCTGGCTGGAGGCTCGGCCTTGGCGCCTCACCATCGCGACAGACGGCCTCGATTTCGCATGAATTGAACATGACTTGCAGTCTGGGCTTGTTTCCATACTGCACGACGGACAAGTCTTCATGTCAAATCAAGTACCAAGAAGACAGAATCCCGGGGTTAGGCGGAGTTCAGCAGCTATGAACAGAGTGCAAGAGATTCACGGAAGAACATGGAAATGTAATTTTCGCAACTCATGGTATTCATTTGCTACATATCGTGTCACACTATCTAGACCCAGACATGCTACCATTTCCAGCAGGGTCGCCGACCAAGGATCTTTCGGGGTGCCTACTATCACAGCGGAAAGGACAACATGTATCTGTTTGAACTTGTCAGTATTTGCAAAGCGAAAATCTCAGCAATGACAGGACAGAGTATGTGAGGGGTCAGACATCCAAGGAAGGTATTCGCGCTCATTGTCCATCGGTCTTAGGTTCGATTGATGGCTAGCGTGGAAACTGCGAATGTGGAAATGTTTCATCATCCCCAAAGGGAGGAAGAGTGTGAGGAAAAGAGCGACTGACCTCTGATAATACTAGACACGCCATGTAGATGGTGTTAGCTGTCCATCAACGCGCGTACATGTGCATGCCCATGACGATGCGCAGCAAGACTGTTTGAGTCTGCATTACGCGCACGTGTAGCAGTGCAGTCCTCACAGGACTAGTATAGTGTTGCGAGGATCTCGATCTGTTGCGAGTGCGCACGGGGCGGCAAGGTGCAAAATTGTGCGCGGCGATGAGAGTAAGCGAGTATTACTGTACTGAGCGATGTTAGCAGTCTGACGTGCAAAAATTGCTAAAACGGTCGCGATAGTGATGGAGGTCAGACGACAGTACTGGCAAGTAGCAGGCGCCCGGCGAAGGGCACCCGAACAGCGCTGTTTTCTTCAAGGTCGAATCGGTAAGGAAAAGAAGTTGCTGAAGGTATAATCTTTCCACAAAAGCAAAGAAAAAAGGAGTCGACTTACGTTATAGGGAGGGCTGGCTTCGGGCCTTCACGAAATGGCATGAAGCGGTCCGAAGCCAGTGGTTGTTTGCAGTCTTCAAGACATGCAGAGTGAGGTGGTTGTCGAGAGAAAACCAGAGACGCGGTCGAAGAAAAGTAGAGCGCCGAGCTAGCGCGCCGCCAAGATTTCACTCATCACGTGCACGCCCGAACGGGCAAGGGCATTATTTGGAATCGTCATCCGGCCAGCAAGCATCAGCAAGGCAGGTCAGCGTGGTCGCAAGAGACTGCAGAGAGCGCCCGCCCGAGTGCAGCATAATTCATCAACCGTCGAGCGCGTTGTCCTTGTGCTGCGCAGTGCATATTGAGCGTGAGTTGGAGTCGGGATAGATTGGGCAGCCCAGCCACGCAGCTTTTCGCGCGATACCGAAACGGCCCCCTAACCTGCGCTGATCTTCGGAGAGGGCCATGCGCCCATCACCTCTCACCACACGAGAACTCCACCACTGACGCCCGCGTCCCTGGCACCGTCCCTGGCCCTGGATCTATACTCGCACCGGACCCATCGTCGCATAGCACGGCGTCTCTAGACACGTTCGCCGCACTGCCTCTGCTGCCCCCCAGACGGCCCATCTCCCGTTCCCACTCCACCGCTCTGCTGGCGGGACGGATGCGACACGATATCACCCGACACGACACCGCGCCAGACGTGGCTGCACACCTCACCACCCCCTCGCCGCTCCTGTGAGTATCGCGCTGCACTTTGCGCGACGTCCTCCGTGACCCTCGCCCTTTTTCCTGTAACCGGCAAGTGCCGCCTGCCGGCCTCATCGCGCCCATCGCGACTTCTGCGCGGGCACTTCCTCAGCCTCCCATATCGGCCACACCGGACCGCACTTCGACTTTCCATCGCGACCACCCAGCACTCTTCAGTTCTCATTGGCATCGACGCGAATTTCCGCGCACGCATGACTTGGACGCTGTAGCATTGCTCCGCCTGTCTCGTCGCCGACTCGGTCGTTCTTCGCATCACGCGGACCCGTCTTCTAATCTCGACACCTGTCGCATCCCTTCTACCTGATCCATTCCCGCGTCCGCGAGGCCACAGCCCGCACTGAAGAGCCGGCAAGATGATGACAACGAGCTATCCGCACAATGGGGGCATGCAACCCCAGGGCATGCAGCACGCGCACCCAGGCATGGGCGGCCCAGGCCCACACCCAGGACAGCCTGGAATGCAGCCCGGCATGCAGCACGTTTCCGGTCCCAATGGCCCCGTCAGTCAGGCAGGGCCCATGATGGGCATGCAGCCGGGCATGGGTGCCAATGCGCATGCCCTCTCCCACCTACAGCCGCAGCAGCACATGTTCCAGCAGCAACAGCAGCACCAGATGAGTGAGTACCGCCGCTCCGTACCATGGCAGAGCATTGGCTAACAGAATCGATAGTGAACCCTGCAATGATGCAACAGCAGAGAACTGCCCAACAGGCCTTCATGCACCGTCAGCAACAACAGGCTATGCTTGCCCACCAGCAGGGCGGCATGGGAATGGGGTTCCAGAACCCCATGGCAAACTTGAACCAGGCACAAGCACAGCAGCTACAAGCAATGAGAAATGGACAAATGGGGCAAGGACCGTTCGTCAATCTTCCTCCCCACTTGCTCCAGCAACAGCAGCAGATGGGCCAGCAACCCGGAGGCCCGCAGCACCAGGCTGCCATGGCCCAAGCAGCCCATCAACAAGCTCAACAGCATCAGCAAATGCAGGCGCAGCAACAAGCGATTGCGATGCAACATGCGCAGTCTCAGTCGAGCAACCACAGCCAGGCAGGGAATCAGGGACCGCCGCCGACCACCCAGCCCCAGCAAGGGCCTCTTCGCCCTCCATCCGCGATAGGGAGTCACCAGGGACAATCTTCGCCGGCTCCTCAACCTACACCCCAACAGCAACCACAACCACCGCCCCCGTCACAGCAACAACAACAGCAACAGGCACACCAACAGCAGCAGCAACAACAGGCTCAACAACAACAACAACAACAACAGCAGCAGCAGGCGCAACAGCAGGCTCAACAACAAGCACAGCAACAGGCACAGCAGCAGGCGCAACAACAGGCACAACAACAGCAGCAACAGCAACAGTCATCCCAGCCACCACAATCAGGTCCAGTGCCACAACAGCAGACGCCAGCTCCGTCTCAGCCGCCAAATCTACCTCAACAAGCGAACCAGCAGGCCCAGAACCAAGGTCAGGTACAACGGAATCCGGCACTGGTACAGCAGGCACAGGCACAGGCGCAAGCGAACGCTGCCCAAAATCAAGCCCGTCAAATGGCCATGATGCAGCAGAAACAAGCACAGAGCGTATCTTCGGGCCAAGGGACGCTTAAGCTGCTGAACTTTGTGGAGCAAATAGGGAACTTCAATGCCTCGAACAACAACATTGAGTGGTGGCAGGCCTTCGTCGATAGGTTCTTCGCCGAGTCTGGGTCTTTCGTCCACGTCGTCTGCTCCTCAAGTACCGAGAGAACGAAGCAGTTCGAGATCGTGTACGCTGCTTTGCCGCGGTACTTCTACACCCTCTTCAACACCGACGTCACCAACTTGCAAATAACTCTAGACGGGGCGGCCGAGAAGACCTCAAATGGTGAGCTCAAAGTGACTTGCGAGCGAGCGAAGTTCATATACACATACAAGAACTCCTGTCAGGTTGTCTACCAAGGCAAGTTGACTGCATTCTGGTCTGGTTCAGATAAGATGGAGTGGTTGGTATTTGAGGGAGCGAGCCATGAGCAATTCATACCGCTCAATGCGCTGAAGCAAATGTTCGTCCAACCATCACCGAACCAACTGAACCCCAACCAATCGCCACGCATGAAGAACAAGAAGCAAGCACAACAGCAACGAACCATGCCAGAACCACCAGAGGCGTATCTGCCTATCAACAAGTTGATCAGCGCTAGCACCACAGACTATGGTTTGCCGCACGGCTTGCAAAGCTATCTCGAGGTAAGAATCTTCTCCACGTTTCCCTCCTCGGCATTGACACTGACATCAGTTTCTAGATTTACGAGCCAATGAACCACATGACAAGCTTAATGGTGCACTACCTCGAAAATCCCCATATGAAGCCAAGCGAAGCGTTAGAGTCATGGAACAATAACATGTCGAGTAGCCAGGGTGCTCTACAAGGCCCGCAACACCCGAACCAGGGTCCACAGCAAGGACAAGGCATGCCACCCAACATGCAACCTGGGCCTCGACCAGGGCCTGGCCAACCCGGTCAGATGTTCATGTCGCCCGCAATGCAGAACTCCCTGCTTCCCAACGGATCAATGGGCGGTTCACCTCACTTCCAGCACACACCGTCGCCCAACTCGCAGCCCATGATGAAACAACAGAGCACAAGCTCGCACACCATGAGCTCGAACACGTCTCCCAACATGATGAACAACAAGCGGCGGCGGAGTACAGCCAAAATGGAAAACGACGACGGTGGCGGAGAGATGAACGGCGCGCCAAAGGTCAAGCAAAGTCCAAGAGTCGGGGGTAACAAGAGGATGAAGGCAGGCCAATAGCCTCCATCGCTTGTTCACCTGCCTTCCCTCCTTGCCGGTGCCTCTATGCGATGCTCGTTCCGCTTTCTCGCATCTCTATCTCTTGTATAGCGCGGCGTTTGATCTCTCTCACACTCTCAGTCTCGATTCTCATATCGTGCTCTTGTCTTTCACAAGTCTTTCTCCCTTGGCGTTAGATCTCCACACTATTACCCCATTTCAACTCGGGTGGATCTTTCCTGCTTTGCTTTGCTTTTGCTTTGCTTCTGAGACTTTTGCTGGCGTCTGGGGGGCGTAATCTTTGCTGTTGTTGTTGCTACTGCTTGGTTATCACATTGTGTCTCCTGTTTCCATTTTACCTACCCCTCTGTAGGTTACATAATTCGTTCTTGTACATTATCGACGATGAGGTGGAAGTAAGGGCTGTATAGAACGCAGCTTCAAGAAGGGAAGAAAGAAGTGGTCTTGTTAGGGGCCCTTTTTTGGTGGCTTTTTTTTTGGTCTTTGTTTGGAAAGATGGGGGCCTAGTCAGATGATTTATACGGCCCCGTTCAGTGCATAGGCGAGATATGTTGATGTTGAGATTCATTTTTATACGGAATTCAAGACGTTATGACTTCAACTTGCTGTTTGTTATGCTGTGATGCCTATGGGCATTGAGATTATTATCCAGAGTATGCATTCTCGAAAAGACGGCATTCACTACTAATTCCTCGCGTCGCTCATCTCAAGGCAGTGGTTTTACAATCGTCTCCTCATCCACAGCAATATCCCCCATCTCCCTAGCAAAAGCCCTCACCCTCGCCAACCTACCCACCACAGCTTTAATCAACGGCCATCTATCACATCCAAGCACAAACACCCCCCACAACTGCGCCTGCAACACCTGCGGCACAAGACACACATCCGCCATCGTCACCTCATCACCTACGCTATACCTCCCCCCACACGTCACCAGCATAGCCTCATAAGCATCAAACCCCTCATTCAATTTCAACCTGATAAACGTATTCCGTCCCTCCTCCGTCGCCTTCGCAACCTCACACAACCTCACCCCATTCCCCCGATTCGCAAAAGGAAACATATCCTGCGTCACCACTGCAACCAACTCTCTCACTCGCGCTCTGTCCTCTCTGTTGCCTACCAGCGGCATCAACGGACATATCCCCGGAAACATCTCGTCTAGATACTCGAGAATCGCTGTAGACTGTGTAAGTACGAAACGTTGCTTGGTCGAATGTCCTGGTGTGGTGATTTCGTGGATTAGAGTTGGTACGGCGCCGCTGGGGTTTATGGCGAGGTACTGTTTTGTGCCAATGGAGGTGCGTGTGTATTTTTCTACGTCGTGATAGAGTGTGTTGGGTACTTGTTTTAGGGAGAGGGCGATACGGACTCGGCGGGCGCAGGAGGAGCCCTGTCGATTGTAGAGGTGGTATGTTGATGTTGTGGGTGTGGAGGATTGGCGGCGGGATTCTGGCATTGTGGGAGTTGGGAAGATTGACAGACGCGTGATGTTTTTGTTGTTGGTTCAGATGAGTAGCGTCTTGATATAGGACACTATAATGGGAAAGACGATGTGGGTCTTGGAAGCGGTAGGAGTGAACGAGAGGCCAAGGCGCTAGGTGCTGATGGGTTAGCGCAAGCTCCTACCGCTACTTTACTGCACCTACTCTCATCGCGTCGCTCTTAGTCGTACCTTCAAGTTACACCAAATAAGTACGCCAAACGCCATGCTACCACCAATTGATCCCGCGGTGCTGCAGCGCAATCCCAACTTTGAGATCTTATACAAGGACCTTTGCACGAGGAAGCTTAATCCTAATGGCTCGTCAAGAGACACGAAAAAGCAGCGTGTGCATGATGAGATACGAAGGGTAAGACCTTGTTTCCTTCCTCTGTTCCGAAGATGGTCCAAATATTTACCATGTCCCTGATCTCGTACTTTCGTTCCCTGTTGCTGGAATCTGTTCATTTGTTTGTTTATAATCATTCTATCATGTCTCTGTTTGTCAGCAGGATTTCCCATTTATTTCTCCTTGAAGCCCTCCAATCTACGCATTGGACTGAGTATTCATACTGAAATCGCATGCTAATCTTGCTCTAGACCCTAGCCACCGCTCTCACAACCCTGCACACAACGCAAATACTCACAACATCCCTCTCAACCCTGCCATCCAAAGCCACCGACCTCCCACCAGACTTGCACGCAGTTACAGAAACAGTAACCGCCCAACTCAACGGCCAAGTTCCAGCATCGGATCTCGACATTCTGTCTGAAGACATCGAGTTTTTCCACTCAAACATCGCTCCTGTCGCCTCGGCAATCTCAACCCAACTCACCACCATAGCCGACTACCTCTGCCGCATCGCCTCTCCCGTCTCCCCACCACCAATCTCATCTCTCCATAGCACATCTCTCACCCTCCAAACCTCCGCTTTTGACACCCTTCCCTCCGAACTACAAACCGCACAAACCCATCTAACAACAACCCTAACAACCCTACTCTCAACCCACTCCACCCTCCTCTCAACCAGCATAAAAATCCTCGAACAAACCCAACAAGGCGCCCTAGCCCGACACACCAAATCCTCCGCCGATCTCCTCCACACAAAAGCCATTTTACTCGGTCTGCAAGCTAAAACGCACTCGTTGCTGCACCCTCCGCCACCGGAATTCGTGGAAGCGCTGAAAGAGTTTAGGAAGGGACTGGGAGGCGGGAAGAGGGCGCTTTGGGATCGCGAGGCGTTGGCGAGACGGGAACTGGAGTTGTATGGGAAGACGGGGGAGAAGGGGATGAGGGATTTGGCGAGGAGGAAGGAGGGGTTGGGGAAGGAGATGGAGAGAGTTGAGGCGGAGATTGGGAAGTTGGAACGAGAGGGGTGATGGTGGAGGAAGTGGGTATGTCGATGATGTTGTAGGTTTTAAAAGGGTATTGGCTTGAAAGCTGCGGTCGTGGGCTTTTGGTAGCGTCTATATCTTCTTCTAATACTCATCATAACGCCGTCAAACGCCAGCTCTTACACACGCTACGCTTTTCTCTCCAGAAACGCCATACACCAATCCCCCACATCATTTCCCTGTCCCACTTCCCATCCCACGATCAAAAGATTTCCTTCTCGCAAACAACCTCATACCGCTCATCCACCACCTCTCCCTGTCCTTCCGCACCCCCACTCCAAATCTTCTTCGCGCCCATCTTGCAGATACAGACTCTATCCACCCTGACACCCTCCGCCCAGACAAAACCCTTGTACTTCTCAATCAGATTGCGGGCGTCAAAGCGCATCCAACTCTTGCCATCAGGACCATGACCTTCACCGATCGGACGGGATGACTCTGCTGTTGAAGCTTCAGCAGCATTACCATCTACCGAGCCTGCTGTCGACGCGCCGTCTTCTTCATTTCCATCATGACCATTAGCGTCTGTGTTCCCAGTCCGACCATCCACCCCATTCCCATGATGATGATGAGGCGAAACCTTCTGTTCAACAAGCCTCAACCCATCTTTCAACATCCCACTCTTACTCCTCCCCCTCCCCCCTCTCCCCTTCGGCTTCGCATAAATCGTATTCAGAACCGTAGCATGCAACCTCAACGGCCTGGTATCCTCAACCAACAGCCCCATCTCCGTGAACCTCTCTCGCAGCGCCTCAGCAAAAGGATACAACCGCTGCGACACATCCCTCGGTTCCGCATACAGGATACTCGTTTTATGCGGCGCTTGCATAGGAACCAAGGATTCTAGGTTAACAGTCAAAGCGTCCGTGTCGGGCATGGCAGCGGCATTGAGGTTCTCGGCTATCTCGCCGCTTTCGGCGGCGGCTTCTGCGACGCGGAGGTGGGTTATGTCGCGTAGGAGGGTGTGCAGGTCGAGGTCTAAAAGGTATTCTTGCGCTGAGGATAGTTGCTGCGGGGAGAGACTCATTACGCCGAGGGTGAGGTGCAGGGTGCCGACTAGTCGGACGGCTTTCGTGGGGACGGGCCCATCTTTTGATAGCTCTTCTTTGAAGTTTTCGAGTCTTTGCTGGAGTTGTGGGCGGCTTGAGTCGGTGACTAGGGGGAGACAGAGGAAGTGGGTGAGTTGTGGTTTCTTTGCGCCGCCTTTGCCTGGTTTCTTGCTGTCTTTCTGGTCTTTTTGTACTGATGGTGATGGGATGTCTCGAGATGCAAAGCCCTGTAATGTCGTCCTGATCTCGGTGTTGTCGCGCAGCTTCTCGCCATCTAGGAAATCGTTGTATTCGCCTTTCGACTTCTTTTTGCCCATGATTGGTGATGTGGTGTGAAATCCGACAGAGGAAATTTGATCTGAATGAACGTATTGGGCTTTCCTAGCTGCTCTGTTCTTTGCTAGGCAACGAGTGGAGTGCGTAATAGCAGTAGTAACAGTAGTGCGTCGGCTGATTGGTCCAGGCGCAGCTCGATGCAAGACCGCCGCAAAGAGCATGAGAAAACAAGGAAGGCGCGAGAAGCGCAAGGAGCGTCTAAATGAAGGGTTCACGGCAAAGAAAGAGCGATTCTAGGCGCGCCGAACCAAACGCCACATGATCCCACGGCAGCACCGGCAAGACTACCACGGCGGAACCGAGAAAAGGGCCTGACGATGGAACCACTCATGGTGTTGACTTTTCATGGGGCGCGGTCTTGAGCCTAACAAAGCGTGCTTTCCAACCTATCAGACGCAACACCAAGTTCGGCAACGCCATGTGCGAAGAGTGACGTAGGTCCCGAAGGTGGGGTGGGTGACATGCGCCGCCGCTGGGCACACGTTCGGCCCTTCACCCGTAGGGCTGAGGAACGTTCCATGTCACAGAGTATATAGTTCAGAGAGGGGTTAGCATGGTATTAGTTCCAATGGATGATACTTGTCTAAAGTATTTACAGCTGCATTGCGATCATGTGAAGTGTTACTCTGCGCTTGAGCAACAACACATTCATCATGACGACAGGGAGAGTTAACATTCATTCGTAATCTATGCAAGTGCGATGGAACCAAATAGACAAATTGAGGGCAAGCTATGTAGAGTACTGGAATTTCCTCGCTGACCCGATGACGGCATGTACACAAAAAGCGCTCCTAGGAACGTGAGATGGTGGAATGTCGCGCAGGAGAAAGTTCGTCAAGGATGAGGACGTGTCGCGGTAGAGCGGAGAGCCCGGAGTCGCAATAGTCGCTCCGTGAAGCGTACGGTCCTAGACTTGGCTACTACCGATACCGACTCCTCCAGCTGAGCGTGGCGAGTGCGAGACTGGTGTGCTCGCGCCGTAGCTCTGGCTGATGCGGGCTCTATTTCTTTGCCGCAGTAGGAGAGGGCGCGGCTTCTTCTTCCGCCTCCTCCTCGTCGCCCTCGTCCTGGTAGAACTTCTTGAGGATTTCCTTGACGTCGGTGAACTCCGTCTTTGCCTGCTTGATGATCTTGGCCAGGTTCTCCTGCGCCTTCTCCTCTGTTATGTCCTTGGTGCCCGCGTCGTCCTTGAGCTGGCCGTAGTGTTGGATTTTCTCGCACGAGTCTTTGACTTTGGTGAGGCCGAGCGTGGCGGACGAGCCCTTGAGGAAGTGGCCTAGCTCACTAAGCTCCTTGAGGTACTTGCCCTCCTTCTTCTCGCTGGATGGCGTTAGTCGTCGCGCGCATATCGCAGGGCGCGCATGGGGCACTCACAGCTCCTTGTCCATCTTCTTGAAGGTCTGGTCGGCCTGGCCAAAGAAGTCGTAGACGATGCTTTTGCTGAACTCGCGCTCGACCTCGTCCTCGTCCATCTCGAGAATCTGCTCAAAGGTGGCTGGGTCGATCTGGTCCTCGGCGCCAGGGATCGACATGATGTCGCCGTTCTGTGGGGGGAGGTTTAGGTTAGGAGGTTGAGCTATAGATAGGCGCGTGTTGCGACAGTGTTGTAGGGACAGCAGGCGGATGACACGTGCGGAGAATTGCAGACATGGAGGGGCCAGGCAGGAGCAGGCAGGCAGGACATGGAGGGGCAGCACGAACCTTGTCGTCGGTAACCGACATGCTGAACAGGACGCAACAGCAAATCCGATTTACGGGAAGCGCTCTTCAACCTCGCGGGATGCTGTCGACACCTTCGTGTACTGGCGTCGCAGCGCTTCAATGCTCGTGGCGCGACGGTGACGGATATTTTTTCGCGCCTCAGTAGTGGGCCGTGCGGCTGTCCGATTCACTGGCTGCGGCTCGATGGGGCTTAGTGGATGACGAAAGGGTCGGCCCGTTGTTGCTGTGAGCGCCGTTGTTAGAGCTGCTGTCTTCTGCAGAGAGCAATGTCTCGGGACGCAGGGCAGAGTGGGAGATGTGAGTGTGACTGCTACGCTGCCTACCGAACTACTACGTACAGAAGCCCTCTTAGTCTAGTCAACCCCTCTGCTCGTTTAGTCGCTATAGTCTCGACGGAAGCGGCTGCCGAGGGAAGCGACAAAGCTATCCTGTTCGCGGTAGATTGGGACGACACGTCGAGTCGGTGAGATAAGAAGAAAGCAATTTGTGGCACTGGTGGTCACGGGCACGCTGCTCATATACAGCCGCGAGGGTTCTAGAAGTGAGATTGGCGATGTTTGCATCACCATAAAAGAGGGGGGCCACGGAATCATAGGCACAGAAATAAGGCCTCGCTATATGTGGGTGGATACCTCGACGTCAATCGGCAGCCTTCACTCGCCGTGGATCGCCTGTCACAGAGCCAACTCTGCCCTCTTCCAGCGGCTGACTGGCGACCATGCCCCCCATCGCCCTCATCGGCTGGCCGGCCAAAAGTAAGGTAACGCGCCCGGGTCGTGTGTGGAGTCTGCCCTCTGACCTGGCAGCTTGCCCGCACCGTGGTATCTTCTGCGGCTGATGGGGCTAGTTGCGACCCTCGCTCGCACCGCTTTGTCCCGTCGGCAGAGCAGACCATGGAGTGCGCAAAGACTGGAAAATGAGTGCGGTTGACAGGGCGCCAAGAAGGCCTGGAAGCGTTCGAAAGTCTGCCATTTCCCGCTGTTGGAAGGGGGCAGGGCGGGGTGCCAGCGTACGAATATAAAGAAAGACGAGGGTTGGTTTTCGTCGTGAGAACAACGACGTCACTCCGCCAGCCATCGTCATCGTGCATGCTCACCCGGACCCTGAAAACTCATTTGCTGGGTTGGGCTAGCAGCATGTACCGCGCACAAGTACCTCGACAGGTCGCCGTTGGATTCCATGCTTTGCGCGCTCTCAACGGCCGTGTAGAGGTCCTATTAAGACAATTCCAACCTCTGCCAGCACATGCGTCTTGGAAACGAATAAACGCCATAGGCCCGGGCACCCACTCCACAGACAGGCATGCACCTTGGACCCTGACCTCTTTTCTCGCAGAAACCTGCAATGCACCTGAATCATGCTCGTTCGTCCGGCCTCCTCCGAGCTGCAAAGCTTCGATACTTTCCTGTTGCTGGAGCAGGGGCTACGGATGACGGAAGCAATAGTGCGTAGAGGCGTCTGGGATCAGCGTTCGTGATGCAGACGTGCAGGACAAGGAACCTGCGGATCGCAGCTGCAGGGTCACTGAGTGGAGTGGTTAGCGTGACGGTTTCATCGGTACGGTCACTTGCTGAACGATGCGGTGTGCGGTACCGGCGCAACTTGTCGAACCGTGAAGCACACAAAACTTGGCTTCGTTGTTTTCGGAGACCTTGGCGCGACACAAACCGAAGCAGCTCCGGCTGTAGGGCTTGAACACCCTTTTGGTATTCCGCATATGCAAGTGAGTAAAACCGGACAGGTAGGCGTGCGTTTGTCATTCGCGATCACGATGTCCCAGCGCACGGGAACTAGCGTCATTGCACAGTGCTGTGCGAGTTATCAGCGATACTATGCTAGGTAATGATCTGTATATTACCGATGAACTCGCAAACGACAGGACCAACCACTCGTGGGGTGTGGGGATAAAGTGGGTGAAGTCTGAGTGGGAACAAAACTTCGGTGAAGGATTGGAGGATCGACGAAATTAAACGAATCAGGTACTTCGATCCGAGAACACAAAAGACGGCATGAGGAGGTTGCAAGATCGTGAGCCGTTTCATTCCTTGTATGCTTTTTCATTGTATAATCTAGCCGCCGATGCTGTCTGCACGGTACAATGCTGCGCCATGTTATGTCACAAGGTTTGCTGAATCACGAAAGGAAGTAGAACACTGTCATGACGATCCTAACCCTTGACCTTGTAGATGGCCTCGGCCAGGCGGCCGACGTTCTCGCTGGTGATACCCGCGACCGAGATACGGCCGTCCTTGGTAGCATAGACTGAGTGCTGTCATGGCGGTTAGCGCTGCGGATGTCAAGATGGTTGCAAAACATAAACTTACCTCCTTCGCTAGCTTGTCCATCTGCTCGGCTGTCAGACCAGTGTAAGCAAACATGCCAATCTGGGAGGTGATGTGGCTCCAGTCGTGCTTGCTGCCGAGCTTCTCGAGGTTCTCCTTGAGGAGGGCACGCATGGTGATGATGCGGTCAGCCATGCCCTTGACCTCACCGAGCCATTGCTTGTTGAGGGAAGCGTCGTTCAGAATCTCAGAGGCAATGCGTGCACCGTGAACTGGAGGGTTAGAGTACAATGGGCGGACGAGAATCTTGATCTGAGAGTCAACGCGCTTCTTCTCGTCGGCAGACTCGCAGACGATGGAGAAGGCACCAACACGCTCGCCGTAGAGACCCATGTTCTTGGCGAAAGACTGAGCCAGGCAGGGGCGGAGGCCCTCCTTGATGAAGTGGCGGAGAGCGAAGGCATCCTTGGTGGTGTCACCACTGGCAAAGCCCTGGTAGGCCATGTCGAAGAAGGGGTAGTGGTCGCCAGCCTTGACAGCCTCAGCGATCTGAACCCACTGCTCCTCGGTAGGGTCTACACCAGTAGGGTTGTGGGCACAGGCGTGGAGCAGGACGATGCTGTTCTTGGGCATGGCCTTGATGTCGGCCACCATGCCGTCAAAGTCGAGGCCAATGGTGTCCTTGTTGTAGTAGCGGTACTTCTCGACCTTGAGGCCGGAGTCTTTGAAGACAGCGTTGTGGTTGGCCCATGACGGCGTGGGAATGTAAATGGCCTTCGCGCCGGGGTAGTGACGCTCGAGGAAGGCACCACCAATGCGGAGGGCACCGGTACCGGAGATGGTCTGGGTGACGGCGATGCAGTCGTCGTTGAGGGGCGTAGAGTCGGCGCCGTATGCGAGCCTGAGGGCAGCCTTGGTGAAGTTGGGGACACCGGTGATGCCGGCGTATTCCTTGTCGAGCGATGACTTGACAATCTTCTCCTCTGCTTCCCTTACGGATGGCAGGACGTAGGGCTTGCCCTTGTCGTCACGGTAGGCACCAACACCTGTCGATAGCTGTCAGTCGCGCCTTCCATGTCGGATTGAAGAGCGTATACTAACCCAAGTTGATCTTCTTGGGGTTGCTGTCGGCCTTGAAGGCTTCGGTGATACCTAGAATGGCCTTGGGCGGGGCGGTGAGCTACGGTATGGCCTATCTTATCAGGAGCTGTACTTACATCCTGGGAGGCAGTTAGCTCTGGTGAAACACGACTGGGGCCCAATTGCTTTTGCCACTTACTGGAGGACCCTGCGGTACCTGCGACCAAGCGGAGACGGCTCGGACGCTGGTTTTGAGGGACAGCTGCTTAGTCGCCGCCTGGCGCAGCGCCGTTCTTGATGACGCGAGCATGGTTGAGTTGTGTGCGGGGTGGAAGGGAAGCTGAGGGCAGCGTAGAGGGAGAGAAGAGGGTGATAGAGCTTCCCGTAGACTATTGTAGTGGGTGGTCTGAGCAAAATACCCCAGAAAAGCAATAAACTCCCCGTCGCCCGTTTCGCGGGAGAGCTTCGATGACTCGGGGCAGCCACGATCGCCTCCGATTCGCTTAGCCGAGCCACCCCTGCTAACTCCGGCGGTCTTCACTAATTTTCATGGCAAACTGGCGCGTCGCGTGGGTGAATTGACTCGGTTTGACATTCAGTAAGACTTCTCGTACACTATGCGACCCGCTCTAAGGCAAGCCAGGACGCTGCTGAACCATGAAGCCTCGGTCCCTCTCTTCCTCTGTCCCGCACTGGTCAGAGCGCCCACAGCCTCTCATCGCCGTCGAACGCCGCAGCAAGAACCTCTAAAGAAGTATTCGACTTTTGTAACGCCTCAGGATCAAATCAATGCCACCGCCCTTCCTACCGATACCAGAGACGCTCCTCCCAGTAAATCCTCACCAGACACATCCTCAACCCAGAGGTCACTGCCACGGGCATGTCCAGGATGCGGTGCGCCGTCCCAGATATACAACAAGAGGGAGGCTGGGTACTACGACGTAGACCGCAACTCGATACGGGAATACCTTGACGGTATCCAAAAGGCAAAAGAGGCGACTGTCGAGGACGACATATATGCCAAGGCGCTCAAGAATGTGAATCCTGAGCTGCTCGGAGAATTAGGGCTTCAGGACGAAAGCATCGAAGCACAGCCAGAGGACGAAACGCCGTCCACGCCCGTATGCGACCGATGCCACAACCTCATCCACCACCGCAAAGGATCGCCTATACACCACCCGACCGTCGAATCCATACAGCAAACCATCGCAGAGTCGCCCCACCGCCGCAATCACATCTACCACGTCGTCGATGCCGCCGACTTTCCGCTCTCCATAGTCCCAAACCTCCAATCGTCCCTGCGGATACCCAAACTTCGGACTCAGAACCGACGCGCAAAACACAAGGGATGGGTCGCCAATGATCGCATTGCAGAGGTCAGCTTCATCATCACGAGGGCTGACCTGCTTGCGCCAAAGAAAGAGCAGGTGGATGTTCTGATGCCATACGTCCGAGATGTGCTTCGAGATGCGCTCGGGAGACAGAACGCGAACGCGCGACTGGGCAACGTGCGGCTTGTGAGCGCAAAGCGGGGATGGTGGACCAAACAAGTCAAAGAAGACATCTGGGAGCGCGGAGGTGCAGGCTGGATGGTCGGAAAGGTCAACGTAGGGAAGTCGAACCTCTTCGAGGCTGTCTTTCCGAAAGGGCGAGGAGCAGATTATCAAGATGTGCGCAAGATCCGGAGCGCAGCCGAGCGTGAAGCAATGCTCAGCAGCGCAAAGTCGCTGGAAGAGCTCACCCGTGTACAAGCACTGCTCGCCGAAGAGGACGCCGAGACGGAACGACTGAAGAACAAACCTAAGCAACATCTCCATAAGCCTCCCGCAGAACTTGAGGAAGAAGCTGAAGAGGAGGATTTCGACGATCCTGATGCACTCCTGCCACCACCGCAGCCATACACACCATACCCCGTCCTCCCAATCGCCTCCTCACTCCCCGGAACCACCGCTTCTCCAATCCGCATCCCCTTTGGCAACAACAGAGGCGAACTCATCGATCTCCCCGGCCTCGCCCGCACAACACCCGGTCTAGAAACCTTTGTTCAGCCCGCCGCCCACGACGACCTCGTAATGAAGAACCGCATAAACTCCGAACGCTACACCCTCAAGCCCGGGCAATCCCTCATCCTCGGCGGCGGACTAATCCGCATCACACCCGCAACCCCCGACCTAGTCTTCCTCGTCCACCCCTTCGTCCCCATCCACCCGCACGTAACGCGGACCGAAAAAGCCATAGACTACCAAGCGCAAACCTCAGACCGCCAACTCCAAGTCGCCCCCATACTCGCTCCCCACGTAGGTCCCAAGATGAACTCAGCCGGTAAATTCCAGCTCAAATGGGACGCGACCAAGAAACTCGCCGGCCCCGTCACCTCCCCCGTGGCAGGCAAGATGAAGCCCGAAAACCTGCCCTTCCGCGTCTGGAGCACGGATATCCTCATTGAGGGTGTGGGCTGGATAGAAGTCAGTGCACAGACCCGACGACCTCAAGGCTGGAAGCCATCTGGCCTCGAGAAGAAAGACCCCAATCAAGCGAAATTCGACCGCATCACGCGCCTCAAGGAGGAGGAGGAGCGTAAAAGCAGAAAGTTCGCTGCACTTGCCCGCGCGGAAGGAGAAGGACGCGATGCAGAGGAAGTTCTAGAAGAAGAGTTTTACGAAGACGATATGAGGGATAAGATGGCAGAATGGGAGGAGGATTATCCGGAGGTGGAAGTGTTTAGCCCGCTGGGCAAGTTTGTCGGACAGAGGAGGCCGATGTGTGCGAGTACGGTTAGTGGGCCGAAGTATGTGGCTACTAGGGATAGGAAGGTTAGGCCAAGGAGGAGTATGGTTAGTGTTAAGAAGCAGCGGAAGCCGAAGGGTGGAGAGTAAGGGTTTGGAAGGGAGGATGTGTAGACTAGTTGTGTATATTAGGGATATGAAGCATGATCACGAAGCTAAACGTTTATGTTAATGATATTCGTCTACACCGTACATGAACTCCGTAATGCGTCGATTCAATCACGTTAACTTTCTCGTCTCCAGGACAATTGCGTCTTCCATACGCCTATTACGCCGATATCTTTCTTTCACACATATCCAATACACATACTCTAACGCTCTACTCAAAAGCTTCCTACGTTGCGCAACTGCCCTCAAGGTGACACCGGCGATTGCTTTTCTAGTTCTTGCCCTGCTCGAGTATAGCCCAGAACTGTTCTTGTTCCTTTGCGCAATCGCGTCCGTCTTTATCGCAGCCGGGGAAGTTGGCAACGAGATCGCCTTCTGTAAACTGTCCGTCTTTGGGGCTTGCGGGGCCGGTCGCGTAGGCGTTGAGGAGGTTCTGGGGGACCATGGCTAGTTTGGCGAGGATGGTGCCGTGCCATCTGAAGATTCAAAAATTAGCAAACAGTGCCTTGTGTCAGGAGCCCTTCCAGACTTTGCAAGATGTTCAGGAGAAGGAAGAAAGGGAAACTCACTGAACAATATGTTCCAACGCATGACTCTCCGCCTTCTGGAAGTTATAACTCCTGTATATCGGATCGAACCAAGCATCCAGGAAGAACTTGGCCCACTCCCCGTTCCTAACCACAAAACTGCTCGGCGCCAATCCATCTTTATCCTGTGTAACGACGAAATCTATTCTGTCGCCCTTGAGGTTGCTGAAGGTTTTGATGACGCTGTCGGGCGGTACGACGGGGGCGTTGGTGATCATGTGGGTTTCGAGCTTGGCGGGTGTGAGCAGGTGGGTGTGGATGGGGAGTGCGGTGTTCATGATGAGCGCCGTGGCGTCGAGGTACCAGAAGAATGTTGAGGTAGGGTAGAGCGTCATGGCGTGGCGGGTGCCGGGGACGCGCGACCAGGTCGCGGGGGAGTTGCCGATGGGGTATTGGTCTGCGGTGGGGAAGAAGGTGAGGTAGCCTGGGAAGGGGGGTTAGTATGGCTCTTTACTCTGATATCGCCATCGGTGGGAAGAGGGAGTTCAGACGTACCATGTTTCTTGGCGTATTCTTCCCTGTTGCTCTTGATCTTTTGTATCCAGACTGGATCGGCCTTGGGATCTATTGTTGTAATCACCACCACGGGCGGTCCGCTCCCTATCGACGGTTTGGGTATGTTCGCGGCTGTCCAACCCCCAACTTTAGAGGCTGTCCTCCTGCTAGTTCCTCCACTACCACTCAGCATCCATATCAGGACAAAGAAGCCCAGTACACCGCCGACTATCAACCGTCCTGCCCTGCTGCGAAGGAGGTTCTTAAGCGCAGGTGGAATCGCAATTCCTCCGCTCTGGTTGCGGGCGGCATAGGGCGGTGGTCGCGACGTTTTCCTCGGGGGCATGGCGAAATGCATGATGTGTCGTAAGCGTCCGTGGTCTCGGGAAGATCACTCGCAATTGCGGTTTGGTTCGGGATTGGTGAAAGCGGAGTGAGCGATGGGCCACCTGGAGATCGTGAAGTCGGGAATTGGGCGTGGAAATTCGTTACGAGAACATTGCGGGTTATGCGAAAGAGGTGAACGGCCGCTGTGCAGAAGACGGGCACGGCTGGGGCTGGGGGATGCTGTGCGGTCGCGGAAAGGGTCGAATTAATCTAGACACGCGACGACATGGGATGCGATGCGATGGGCCTTGGCAGGAGGGACCTTGCCTTAGCGGCCGCAGGGCAGGGGCAGCGGGCTGAGGAGAGAGGAGTCACGTTTCCTGAGTACCGGCGTGTCTTTTGGCATTCGACATGGATTTGCATATAAGTCGTTGATGCTCTCGTCTCGAATGGATTACTGCTTCACACGCTTGCACGTGGTGCAACTCTTCCACGTTGCGTTATCTCCTTTTCGAGCGGGCTATCGTCAACTTCAATGATAGCACACCATGGGCTTTGCCAAGCCCGCAATCATCCCAGAATAGAGGCGATACGGACTTAGCACATGCCTTTGCTGAGCACAATCAGTCAGATACGGGTTCCAAAGGCTGCCGATATTTGGCCTTTCCGCGAAGACGTTCGTATTCGCCGACTTTCACCTTCAAGGAGCGCATAGTGGATGCACTACGCAGAAGAAACATCGCATGAGTTTTCCAGTTTGAATTACGGTAGTTCCGGTTCCAGATGGTGAGATGCAAGATAACGCGAAGGATACAACGTCTTCAAAGATCGCTCGCCAAGACTCGCGAGGTTCTACGTCAAGATCTTCAACATGGGAAACTCCAGCAAAAAGACAGATTCACAGCTAAAGCGGAAGCTCGGTACAATCGCCAAGCGCTTTCCTTATCCACATGCGATGTGACGACTGCTTGCTAATACAACACGCTCATAGCTTTGCAGCTACTTCTGCGTTACCCGCTATGACGTCGCCTGTCTGTCACAGTAAAGGGACGGATCCCTTAAGAAAACTGCGATGGATCGCCATCTTACTGGCATCAATTCACTTCCAACTCACGAGTAATTTCTCAAATCACATTACATCCTAGCTTCTCTAATAAATCGCAAACCGCAATCATGGTCGAAAAGGTTATGCAACTGAGGTGCGAGTGCAACCAGTACCCGTGGGGAAAGCAGGGCTCAAAGTCGCTGGCGGCGACTTTGTGCGAGAAGACTCCAGGCACAGAATTCAAGATTGACGAGAACACAAGTTACGCTGAGATGTAAGTTTATACACTACATCGTTGATTGCAGTCTAACATGTTCAGGTGGATGGGCACATATCCCGAATTACCTTCATATGTCCTAGAGACTGGCGAGGACCTTCAGAAAGTGCTCGACAGACACCCTGATGAGCTTGTGGGAAAGACCACTGCTGAGAAGTTCAACCACACCAAGCTGCCATATCTGCCCAAGGTCCTGTCGATAGCGAAGGCCCTACCTCTGCAATTGCACCCAGTATGTTCGTTTCTACATCGATCTGTTCCACAACTAACACAGTGTCAGAACAAAGACTTGGCTTCCAAGCTACACGCAAAGAACCCGGATCAGTTCACCGACCCCAACCACAAGCCAGAGATCGCGTTGGCTCTCGGCGACTTCGAGGCTTTCTGCGGCTTCAAGCAACTGAAAGACATCGAGCGTTTGATGCAGCTACCGCCACTCCAAGCCTTCCTTCCAGAGGTCAAGAAGCCTGAGTTCGACGACCAAACTCTGAAGCACGTTGTCAAGGAAATGCTGTTGGCGTCTGAGGATGCTGTACGCAAAACCAACGACGCACTCATGAAGATTCCAAAGGAGCAATTCGGCGAACACAGCTACATCCCAGACATGATTCCTCGTTTGGCTGAGCAGTATGACAAGGCAGACAACGGAACCCTTGTTGCTCTCATCACCATGAACTACCTCCAGCTCAAGGCTGGCGACAGCATCTACATCCCCGCCGACGGCATCCACGCGTATCTCTCCGGTGATATTATCGAGTGCATGGCCCGATCGAACAACGTCTTGAACACTGGTTTCTGCCCACGCGCCGACCGCGACAACATCGACATGTTCTGCTCAAGTTTGACTTTCACACCACATGACGCCAAGGAGGCGATCCTACCAGCAAAGTCTTTCGATGGAAGCAAGAACGGCAAGACGCAGCTGTACGCACCACCTCTAAGCGAATTCAGCATGCTAGCCACAACCATGGGCGATGGCGATTCCGAGACGATCCGGTCGCTCGGTGGACCAAGTGTTATGATCGTGACCGAAGGCGAGGGCACCATGAAGGGCAACGGCAAGGAATACAAGCTAAGGGCCGGCTACATCTTCTTTGTCGCTCCAGGCGTAGAGCTAGAGTTCAAGGCCACGAAGCCGCTCAAGGCGTTTACCGCATTTGTAGAGTAGATCGACACATGTACGTACCTGACAATGAGGCTCAACCCCGCGGAGGTGGCTAGCGGCCGATTGGGCGGACTAGAGCTTCCCCGCACCTTTCACGTGCGCGTGCCATCAGCACTACGCATGTACTTTGGCTGTGTAGTTGTATAGCCAGAAAGCTTATAAGTCGAGAGCGGAACATACTCGGATCCGCACGCGCGTGTACTGGTGATCTCCACATGTATCCTTGTTCCCCCGCACTTGATGGCAGGTACCCCTCTGTAGCTGGGGATAGCTATAAAACCCCGCAATGGAGCTCATGCTTGCTCGTAGGATCATATTCGTTCCTCTTTGGCTGCTTCTTGATCAATTGAGTTGACATTTGACGTTGTTGAGCTTGCGAATCGCGTTCAGCGGCCTGAAGTTTGCCAACATCATCGCCAACTTGAATCGCAGCACTCGTTCAGCTACTATAGCCAGGTAAGCAGCAAAAGCAAAAGCAATGCTATCCGAAGATTCCACAACTTAATGTCGCTAAGTCTGTTCAATAACACTAACATCAAACCAAGCCCTTCCAACCCCCCAAATCCAACCATGGCAACCACCGCTCCAATCCCAGCCGAAAAGCGCGACTCAATGGAAGCAACCGCCAACACGCTCGCCACCAAAATGAAAGCGGCTTCCCTCGCCGAGACACCCCGAAAGCGGCCTCTCGGTCTAACCGACCTCCCCGCATCAGTCCGCAACAACATTTACAAGCACTGTCTCGACACCGAACTCGTAAACCACGGCGCACCCAACGTGTCCTACACGCACACCATCTCCAAAGACGAAGG
This sequence comes from Alternaria arbusti, assembly GCF_024043155.1. Taxonomy (NCBI): domain Eukaryota; kingdom Fungi; phylum Ascomycota; class Dothideomycetes; order Pleosporales; family Pleosporaceae; genus Alternaria; species Alternaria arbusti. The sequence goes on from NW_026249964.1 coordinate 207,384, forward strand.
CATCTTGACCTTCTCCGCGTCACGCAACCCGTTCCCCGTGAACACAGCGCTGTTCCTTGTCAACAAGGAGATAAGCAAAGATTCGCTGTCGTATTTCTATGAGAAGAATCTCTGGGTCAGATTCGATGTTTATACAAGCGACGCCCGGCACGCGAAGACGTTGCTCGAGGATTCTGGGCTCCTCTTCTCAACGGCGAAGAGCGAGGTCGTAGAGAAGAGCACGCGCCACGCCCTCGAAATCGTCCTCGTGGAGAAGAACAGCGCGCAGAAACGCGCTTCCGCCATGTTCCCAGCTCAATACCTCCCCCGGCTTATCAACTTCCTTGACCAAGCAAGCCGCGCAACGAAGACATGGGCTCAAGGACGTAGTCTCTTCCTCAATGTAGTAAACACGTATGGATTCCCCGTGTCAAAACTACAAGGAGACCTGCTCGAGCTGTTCCGTCTGATGAGCGGCTTTGGCAAGGTGGAAGTTGATGGCCAGAATCTGCTTCCGCGGTACGCGGAGGGTCTGCAGAACAATATGATGGGCGAGAAGTTTACGGCAGAAAGTTATATGGCCAGTGTACATGAACTGGCTGATCTGGCGGATGAAGCGAGAGAGAAGGAAGAGTATACGCTTGCGAATGAGTATGCTCAAGCTACTATCATCGCGCTGACGTACGGCTACCTGACGCATGCCGAAACACTTCATTCCCAAGAGGAGGACTTCAACAAGTCCATGCAGCGGCTACGCTGGAAGACAGAGTTGGGACTCGGTATCAGTCTTTCCATTCCGCTTCGGGGCCTCACATCAACGAAGCACTGGTTGCGAACTTCAAACCCAACAGACGAGATCAGAAAAGCAGCGAAAGACCTACTCCAAGCCGAGAAATCAGTTTCTCAAGCCCTTAGTCTGGCATGCGACGCTCCCTCCCCTACCTCAAATCCTTGGTTCCATTCCATCCCCGTGGAGCTCATTCCACCCAACAAACCCTCTTTCTTCACGGACCGCGAGAGGGCGCAGACGTGGTATGTGCTTGGTACTGTGCATATGGCTTTGGGCGAGTATATCTTTGCTTGCGGCGACATGGAGAGGGCGTTGGAGTTGTGGGGTAAGGATAGCGGGATCGATGAGGAGGGCGGGTTGAGGACGAAGATGGAAGAGTCGTTTGAGAAGGCGCGGAAGGGGATTGATGGTGATGCGGAGAGTATGTGGGTTGGTGATGTGAGACCGGGGACTGGGTTGAAGACGGCGGCGAAGTTGGCTAGGGGGTTGTGAGATGTGGGATTGTTGGAGGTGAGGTCTCTGTATCAGTGGATAGCATGTTTCGTAGTGCAATTTCTAGGAGTTTGCACTACGAGACATGCTATCCACTGATACAGAGACCTCAAGCACTCATGTGTATGCTTTGAAGTCGTTGCATGCATTTAGTGTTTGAACGCCATGAAGAGCAACAGATACACGACAACGAATGCTTGTGTTGTCTTTCGAATCCATAGCCATCTCCAGGCACAAATTTGCATCAAGCTCATGCTAGCCTTCTTCCAGTGAGCACGCTGGTGGCGCTAGAACTTTTTCGTGCCCATCACAAGTAAGAGGATAGACTGAGATACTTAGGTAGCCACAGTCCTCGCTTGTATGCGGAGTTCCCGCTTGTTCTGCGCTGGCGCCCTTGGTGTTTGAAGGCCCTTTTTAAGCCTTGTATACAAGCGACGTGGTGGAAATTCCATCGCATTTATGCAGCCATTGTATAGCTTGTTACCTTTTGGCATTGACGTGAAAAAAAAGCATGCCATACGACCTAATCAAACAGAGAATGCCGTTGCGAGGATGTGATGTTGACGTGAGTTATGTTCGGCACCCATTAGTACCGTGTTGCGCATCTCCAGACTTCACCAGCCTTGCGTCTATCGTCGTCTTGTGGCTTGCTACTGCCGTCCCAAGGTCATGGTACCGAGTGCTTTTCCCGTGATCGTCCTTGGGCGCATGCGGCGGTGACCGGCGTGAGATGAGGCCACCATGGCAAACAGCAGTTAGACTTAACAACGCACATTCTTTTCCGGTGTTTCCATCGATGGCCTAGATGTCGCTTTGTCAGTTAGTGTGCATTTGTCGTGGGGAAGCCTGGGCCCAGCGAGGTTGTAGGCTCGGACCTTTTCTTTTAGTTCAGGCACGAGCCGCCTTGAGGCGCCAGCAAGCCACCAATAAAGGTAGCGATCCTCGCTTACCTCGAAGTGTACACTTTCACCAGGGGAAAGAACTTAGTTTCACCTCCCTTGTGCTGCATCGGGTTGAACAACGAAGAGGTAGTGCCCAAGTGAGGAAGGCTTCGGCAAGACTCTCGCAGCGCACGTGGTGAAATGCCGCCGCTAACATCGCTCACGCCCGAGTCCCCAGACAATCCTCCCGAGATCTCGGATTGATCGAGTGACATCTCGTCTCCCACGAGACTGCTGGACTCCGCATTCATTCTAGTCATCGCAAGCCCAAGTACTCGTCTTACCGGATTGGGGACCTCTTTTCAGCTCTGCACTTCGAGGCCATGTCCAGCTATCGTTGGTTTGCGCTTGGCATCCTCGCCTATGTACACACTCCTACCATCACGCGAGTCTAGTCCCTTGTCCAATCTGCACATTCGAACGGGCTGAGAGAATCTGGGGACGAGGCTCGTCGAACTCAGCTCACCATGATACTTCGAGACCAACGCCACAGATCTATCGCATTGGCAGCTCCGCTGGAGTGTGCTGTGAACCTCCAACATGAATAGCTATAAAGATTGTTTGTACCCAGGTACAGAGGTACTCATCAGCAGCAATCGCCGACATCCTTTCCTCAGCCTTCTACTCCTCCCCTTCTTTCGACATGCGTTCGGTTCACGCTTTCGCGGCTTTGGCCATGACAGGCTGCGCAGCAGCCCTGCCTCAATCAATCCCTCTCGGTGAAGTCGCTGAGATACCCGCCGCGCCAATCACTGAGACTCCGCTTGGTGAGGGTGCTGGTACCAAGGTCGTGCCCTACTCTCCAGATGCTGTGGTTGCCGACACCTTTGCCTCAGTCCTCGCGGATCCTGCCTCTGCCGACAAGTCACTGAAGCGAAGAGGTTGGGACTGCTCAGAACAGCCTCTTGGAAAAGGACCAGTCCCAAGCCCCGACTCTCCGGAAGCTTTCCTAGCTATGGAGGAGATCTCAAAGGCTGCTACTGATGCCTCTACACCGGCTGGCTATGTCAGCAAGTTCAAGAACTTGAAGGGCAGCAACAACGCCGTGGCATATCTTGGGTACAAGACCTTGGATACCTACGACACCCAAGCCTGTGCCGACTCTTGCACTGAGAAGGAAGGATGCTCCGCGTTCAACATCTGTAAGTGTTACCTATCTACTCCCCTGAGTAATAGCTTTTACTCATATTGTCTACAGTCTACGAAAGGGACCCTTCTGTAGTTCCTGCCGATTCATGCTCCAACCCTGCTAGCACTACAGTCATCAAGTGTGTACTGTGGGGAAGCCCTGTTACCGCCGAAACAGCTGTCAACAGCGGACAGTGGCGCGCAGACTTTCACGTAGTCATTGCTGGATCAAACGGTATGTCCATGAATGCTTAACATGGTTGAACCGCAAATTTCCTAACAAATCCCAGGCTATGACAGCGAGCATGTGGTATCTGTAGACGGCTACAGCGGCGAGTCTCTTGGAAACGTTGCCATCAACGCTCCCAACGACTGCAACGGTGACGATACTGTAAGCACTTCATAACCACCTCGTTCACATACAGCCGCTGACTCTTATCCAGTACATGGGCTACAAACTCTTCAACGATGGCCAGCCCTTCGAACCCGCCCGCTGCGCCGCAGCATGCGAAGCCGAAACCAAGTGGAACGTCGAGCACCTCAACAGCCGCATGCTGTGCAAGTTCTTCAACACCTACGTCCTGATGAAGAACGGCGAGCCCCAAGGCCAATACTGCTCTATGTACACCCAGAAATGGGCGAAGAGCGTGGCTGTCAACGATGGCCAGTACCATGGAGACGACCACTACACCATTGCTTCCAGCTACTCCTACTCCAACACCGCCGACCCTGGAAAGCCTAAGCTTCCTTGCGATGTCGCCGCCGCCAAGTCCGCTATCATTGCTTCGTCGCTACAGCCATTCTGCTCTACGTTCCTTGGATACACGACGCAGGTTTCGACTGTGATCGCCACGGAGTTTACCACTGTTCCTGCTACTACTGTTGTCAACACGATTACGCCCGTCACTACAACTACAACGACAGTCACTCAGGCTCCAAGGAAGCGCGATGTTGCTGGTCCCGACACACCTGCTGGTCTCGCTGAGTTTGCTCCCAGTGCTGTCTCCGCAGCCTGCAGTCTGCAAGCTACCCCCATCACAGCAACCGCTACGACTTCTACTACTACTGTCGCGACGGTCAGCACTGGCACTGCATCAACAACCACCACTCTCCCTGTCCGTACTACCATCGTCACATCGGTGGTTGCAGCAGCGCCGACATGCACTGCCGGCGCCAACCTCATCAAAAACGGTGGCTTCGAACGTGGTCTGACGTCTTGGTCAACGGATGTGTGGGGTAACCGGAATGCGCCGCCAACTTGGGGAACATCTATTGGTGGCTCCAGCGGCGGTTCCAGCGACGGTCACTCTTTTGAGGTCCGAGTTAACAAAGTAGAACCCCGCTTAGGCACCGGCATGATCCTGAGCCAGCCAGTCACCGGTCTGATTGTAGGTGTCACATATACCTTCTCCTACAAATACCTCGTCACAGACTCGCCATCTAGCTACATATTATGCTGGTTGGACTCGGAGAATACGAAGACGAAGACTATGACGAATGACGGGCGTGTCAACTCTTGGCTTACAGGACCCAACGGTAACGCACAGACGTTTGTGGCGACGAAAACATCGGGGGTCTTCCTTTGTTTATTCACTGCCGAAAATCCCCAGGTTTTCCGCATTGATGAGGTATTCCTAGGGTGCTAGAGAGACAGGACAGCTTTGGTACAGTTCTTACTCAACTTCAAAATGTAAATTCGTTGAACAACTCCTTTAAGGCTCTTCTTTGGTGTGGACACTGTGATGAATGTTCATAGTCCATATATGTGAGCCCAGCGCTGAACGAGCTCACTGTGCTAATACCGTTACATACACGACTACTGCAGCTTGAACAAGATAACCTTGAGAAGCGATTTCCCGCTCTGGAGCGAAGCCTGCAGTATCAAACGATCGACAAGCTGCAACAACGGAGACGATCTCTGGTAATGATGACGATGTTCATGATGGGGCAAATGGAGACATATATTGTGACTCCATGGCGCTAACGATGACAGAGCATTCATAGTCGGTGGTATGAGAAACAAAGGGTGGAATTCAATATGGATCTATCTATGTAGATGCAAGTTGTGAATTGGTCAAACTTTTGCGCAGTATCTGCAGTACCATTCTTGATACAAAGAACGGACGGGGAGGAACATGTAAGATGATAAATGATACAGGGAAGTGAGCGAATATTATAAAGTGTTAAGAGAGGCTGGATCAAATTTGGATCAGGCTTAAAGAGCCCGGAGAAACTCATGGATAGCGGCCGTGATGATTTGTTGGCCGTTTCGTCGTCAATGTATGTCTATGTTCGAATGCCGCGCCTCTGATGTTGGAAAAAGTGTGTGTCGTACAAGACGCTGTTGCTAGCGAGCGCGTAACGCGTATCACGTGATTACGCATACGCCGATTCAGTCCCCGCTTGTTCATGTGTCCATGGCTGGGGTCGCTCCACCATCATACCTGGATATGGCCGGGGAGATTGCTCTGGCGTTGGCAGCATCGGCCCGGTAGGGATCGGTGGGCGAGGAGGTGACTTGGCAAAGAACTGCTCGAGCGTCTCGCCTCTCTCCAGAGCCTGGACCTGGCCTTGTCGGAACTCTTCCAGTACGGCTGACTCTACAGGTTTCGGGTCAAAATACGTGTATGTTCTTGTACCTTTGGCACCTGGGAGGCCAGGCGCCTTGTACTCCGCAACGCCGTCCTCGTATTTCTCATACGTGGAAACCAGGCGCTTGCCGCCACCTCCGGGAAGGTCGATGACGAATGACGGCATCATGAAGCCGGAAAGAGTTCCTCGGAGTTCCTTGTCGAGGTCGATGATTTTGCTGAGGGGTGTCCGGAGATCTTCGATGCCCTGCACCATATCACATTGATAGACGTAGTACGGTTGTATGTTGATATTTGAGAGCTTCTTGATGAGGTCTGACAGCGGTCCGAAATCGTCGTTGACGCCTTTCAAGAGGACAGACTGGTTGCGCACGATAACACCATGCTTGAAAAGCTTGTTCGCAGCAAGCTCTGTTATCCACGTGATCTCGTTGGCGTGGTTGATGTGGGTATGAAGGCAGACTTGCTTGCCCATGCTGAAAGTTGCGCAGTTGTATTAGCCTCATTACATATAGGTGGTAGATGAATGACTTACTCTCGACCTTTGTTAGATACTTCAATCAAGCTGTCGACCCATGGATCACTATCGTCAAGTATGCGACCAGGAGCTACAGCCAGCCCCTTCGAAGCGAACCGGACCCGTTTGATGTGCGCAATGTTGAGTAGTCTCTCGCCAATCTCTTTGATATGATCGGGCTGCAAAAAGTAGGCGTCACCGCCGGATACAACAATGTCTTCGAGCGACTCATCATTGGCGATATGGTCGAAGATGACTTCCCATCGCTTGCGGCTGGGCTTTTGTGGTTTCTTCGATACGGTATCGGTGTTTCCTCCGACTGCGTAGGACCGCGTACAGAAGCGACAGTAGACGGGACAGATTGATGTGGCCAGGAACAAAGCTCTTCCAGGGTATCGGTGGACTAACCCAGGGACGGGACTGTCTGCTTCTTCGTGCAAGGAGTCCAGCTCCATGTTCTTGTGATCGGGGATGATGCCGCTTCTAAGTGGGAGAAATTGTCGCCGGATAGGATCATCCACGGCGTTTTGCCAATCAACAAGCGAGAGTACGTGTGGTGTTAGGCGGATGGCCATGGGTGCCAGCTTGATAGCAGCGATCTGTATCATTGTCAGCATCAACATGTGTATAGTGTGGTGCGAGCTGATGAGTTACGCACAGCATCCTCGATGAAATCGTTCTTCGTACGAATCTTCCGGAGTTGATCATGCTGCGAGCGCAGTAGTTTGTCGGGCAAAGCTGTCTTGAGGAACTGATACAACTTGTGCTTATCGGAGACGGTGTTGCGAAGCTAAGGAAGTCAGTTTTGTATCTAATCGTGTCTTGTGGGGACTCAAAGAGATTCGTATCGACGTACCTGCCATCTATAAGATATGAATTCCTCATTAGAGACGTCCTTCCATGGTTGGATATGATCCCAGTAGGGCTTCTGACCGGCCAAGGTCGATTGAGTTCTGCGGTGCGATAGTAGACGTGCTGCCTGAGTGAAGCCCGACTGGAAAGGTTGCCTCCCAGTCATGGTGCTTGAAACAAACATGCTTGGATACATGTCGGTAGGTGAATGTCACAAGAAAGAGGGATGTGGGAAGAAGGGCTGGGACGAGACCAAAGCTAGAAATAATTTTTCAAGAGTAGGGACGTGTTTATCGAGTGCGTCACACCCGTTACACAACCCGGTGGAAGGAGCTGTCGCTCGCCTCGTCGTCTAGGTAGGAGCGATATAGATGCTGTGCTACGACAGCAGCAAGAGCAACCGCTAAAGTGGGTCTTTTGCAATCTCGAAGAATTGGGCAGGCACGCTCGACTACCGCCAAGTTCAATTCGTTATCGGATGCAGGAGATCCCTAGGATGTGTTTGAGCATGGAGTTTGCTGAGGGCCATCCTTCATGACCTATTCGGGTGCAGCGCTACAGCGATTTAACGAATTCGGTGACATGTGGGTAAGGAGCAGTAATTGGCCATGGTCCGCATGGTGTGTATAGGGGTTATAGTGACGGAAACGCCCAGTGGAGAAAACATAGCACGGCGCCAGCTCCAGAAAAATGGTGAAATGGCGCTGGCAGGGCATTCGTATCACAATATCGCTTGATACAGATTTCCCATGCGGCGGCCATCATGGGTCCCAGGATCAATCTGATAACTTTGAGTAATAGCTGGCAGGAGGCGAGGATGCGTATCGAAAAGGGGCTTACAAAGCACAGTAGTCCATCCTGTACTGGCTGGAATTGGGGATCGACATGCAAGAAAACCGCAGGTCTACAAGGATCGCTCCCATATCTCCTCCCATGGGCTCGATCCTCGGGCCAAGCCAGAGGCCCGGAAGCTGCAAGCGGCATGCATGTTAGTGGTACAGCAGGCGAATACTGCATTAGCTTTCCTCGTATGTTGAGTGGACATAGAACTTGCATCCGCGGAATCCTTTGGGCTGCCATGTTCGTAAAAGAGTCGTAAGCTCAAGCGACTCCACCAGAGGCAGGAGTGCTGGCCAGCCTAATCGGTCAAAGATGACCGGCAAATGGACATCGCACGGCCCGTACCGCGCGTGTGACGGGCGATATTGACCCAGACTGTCGGGATGGCAAACCTCGCAATAGTGTTGCGATCGAGTGAGAGGTTAGCACACGTCAGGAGTGGCAAGGAGACGCTCGGCATGTCGCCGTTCAGGTGAAGAGGTGCAGATAGTGCCAGCGCTAGCGGGGAGATTCCGACGTTCCGTCGCGCCTTCCGCTAGTTTCGCGCCAAGCCATGACCTCAGCCCCTCCAAACAATAGTGAGGGCTGCGATCACGATTGATAACTACCGCGACAGCTCAACTCTCTACATCACCCCACCGCTGCCATGGCTGATTCTCCCGCTTCCGCGACTAGCGCGCTGCCCGGCGAGTCGCCCGCCCAGACCAAGGCCAGACTGCGCAGAGAGCGGCTGGCTGCCAAATCCGGCGCCTCACGTCTCCAGCAGATTACTGCTCTCCAGGGCGGCCCACCAAAGCCGCTCAGCGAACTCGAGAAAGACGTGCCAGGTAACGGCTCCTCCCTTTCGAATACATTAGCCTCACATAGTCCCCCCTAGCTTCGTCCTACAACAGCGTGAATGCACGGCTAATAGCATTCTAGTCAAACCCGCCTCTACCCCGTCCCAGTTTACACCCGCTGGGTCTGGCACGGCTACTCCAGATCCAGATGAAGTGGATATTTCGCAACACCACTACGCGCCGGCATCGCAGCCTCGTCTCCCCTCGCCATTCGCTTTCGAGGGTGGCCAGTCCGGCCCATTCGGCCCAGGCCCAGGCACGGATGCATCGCAGGATCCCATGATGGCCATGCTCCAGCAGATGATGGGCGCAGGCGCTGGCGGTATGCCTGGCATGCCCGGTGCCCCAGGTCAAGCTGGCGCACCACCAGGCGGCATGCCACCCGATCTCGCCAGTATGTTCTCGGCCATGCAGGGCGGTGCCGGTGCCTCTGAGCCGCTGCCAGAGCAATCCTCGGCGTGGATCTGGCGCTTAGTACACTCTGTCTTCTCGTTTGGCCTCGCCGTCTACATTGTCCTGCAAACACCATTTACTGGATCCAAGATGTCACGCGATAATGTGCTGGACGATGACTGGGTCAGCCAATCGACCCCAGCGCAGAACTTTGCGCACTTCTTCTATCTCTTCGCGACTTTCGAGGTGGTCTTGCAGTCCTCGCGCTATTTCATCGAAAAGGGCCAATTACAGGGAAGCGGCATTCTCAGCACGGTCGCTGGTATCCTACCAGCACCGTATTCGGGCTATGTGAGGACTGTGGGCAGGTACAGCGTCATCTACAAAACAGTTGTGAGCGACGCTATGGTGATAGTATTCGTCTTAGGCGCCACGAGCTGGTGGAGAGGTGCCGCTGCTGCATGAAGCGCTGCAATTTCTGGCATAAGTAGAATAATGGTATGACAGGCATCCTTGTACCCGCTTCCTCTTTGATGCAGAGCTCCACTCAGTATTACCTAGGTGTGCTGTAACTCTCAAACAGCCAGTTAATATCTCGGCTCGATACCACAGTCTGGGATAGACAAATGTCGCACCCATCTCAGTGTCCACGTGTGGGCAGGTTTTACGCGCACTATATCTCTGTACTTGCTCACCTCGGGCGACATCGCAACCTCATCGACCACCGCCACTATTGCTTCCGCCTAGTGTATGCACGTCATACCTTGTTACACGCTCCACGAACCACTAATGCATCACACTTCTCCCCATACATGGTAAACAGTCACACTGCGCAAGCTCTATGCACATCATTCCTCTGCGCTGCACGGAAGCTATGATTATTTTGATATCACGAGACCTGTAGATCTTTCCCAGGCGCGCGGAATTCCATCAATCATGCGCACATGGCAGCTAGCATTTGTTGGGCAGCCAGGGCCCGTCCCGCGGCTGGCAGCAGGAGTCCCTGGCCAACACGCGTCGCTCAACAGCAAGACGCACTCGACATTTTCGTTTGTTCTCGCCTCCGGTGAATAGCGCACCCGTACACGCGTTACAGTTAAACCGCCATAGCCGTCCTGCATACGTTTCACCGCCATGTTCGGCGAAAATTCCCGAATCTTGCAAATTGCCTTTGTGCATCATGCAAATTCGTCTCGAATTCCCATCACCGCACGCTCCTGACCGGATGCGAGCTTCACGACCGTTGCTCCAGAGGTCTCGGGTATGCATACGAGTCATGTTCGAGAAGTGGCGTCACCTTGCCCTTTCAGTTGATTCCACTGCGTTGGTCGACAGGGTCGCACGCAGCGCCATACCCAAGGCCCCTTTACAGCAACTTGAGGTGCCCAGTAACCTGATCTATGACGCCCTTGGGTGCAGGACCGATACCCAGTACTGTCGCACTTCCACTCGCGATTTGTGTCCGTCCCGCATCGTGGATAATGTGTGCCACCAATCCTAGGCTCAGTGCCTGCGCCTGCAACAACTCTAACTCTTCTTCGCTCTTGACTTGTAATGCCACCTTGGCTTGCCCCATTCGTTCCCAGCGCTTGAGTAGTGTTGATTCCGGTGCGTGTCGGAGGAAGTGCTTGTAGCAGGCTAATGTCGCGTGTCCGCATTGTGCGCCAATCTTGCCTGTTGTATGGTTAGATATTTTGCAGATGATGGAAATGTGTCAAGAATCGCAATACCTTTTGTCATGCCGAGATCTGTTCGTACTACCAAGACCATCTTGCACTCCTCGTTGTGACCTGGGAACTCGGCAGGCGCACTGTCGTCGTCTTCATCGCTCGACTCGTCTTCTGAATCTTCTGAGTCTTCTGCCTTTTCTTTCTTCTCAGATTTCTTTGGTTGAGAGATTGGGCTGCCTCCGAGAAAACCAAGTGACTTTGCTTGCCCGATCATGTAGCCTGTTACACCAGCGAGGATGGCGCATGCGGCTGCTATGTTTGCAGTAGAGGGTTGTTGGGGAGTGTCTGCCATGTGTGCGGTCGGACGTAGTATACAATATATGAAGAACAGTAATTTTACAACAGAAGAATCTCGGGAAGTAGTGTTTTATGAGAGAGAATTTGGGCGATTGGCAGAGTCATGAAGTTCCATGGCACTCCCGCCCGCAATTGTAGAGCTAGACGTCAGGCTGAGGGTCCGTGCTGGCAACATCTCGAATTTGCGGACTACCGAGCACGTCGCCCACTCCATCACGACGGCACCACCGCTGTCTCGGCCCTCTCTCACAATGCACGCCCGAGGTCAATTAATATCCGGACGCACCGCAGCCCAAGGATTGGCCCTTCGCCCGGCGCAGTCAACCTGCCGAACGTACGCGACGACGGCGCCCACTCCCGCAGTGAAGAACCCACTACAGCGACGACGCGGCGGTGATCTCGGCTCCCATCTGCCTATAAACATCATCCCGAAAGATGCATACATTCCCCCATACCCCTATGGCGCCCATCAGCTGTTCAAGCAGGCCAACAAGGGTCTCTATGGCGACCAGATGATACGCTTCGGCAACAATGTCTCCAAAGACACCGAAACGAAGACACGGCGCAACTGGAAGCCCAATGTGCTCTCCAAAAGCCTATACTCGGTCGCACTGAAGAAGAGGATAAAGCTGCGCATCACCGCCAAGGTTCTCAAGACGATGGATCGTGAGGGTGGGCTGGACGAATACCTGCTCAAGGACAATGTGGCACGCATCAAAGAGCTCGGACCTATGGGATGGGCGCTACGATGGACACTGATGCAGAAGCCGGAAGTCATCGATCGGTTACGGGCAGAAGCTGCGGCTCTTGGCATAGACCAGGCCACAATCGACAAGCAATGGCCTACACCCCAAATGATCGCCGAGAACAAAGCTGCCCACGGTACGCTCTCCCAAAACATGCCCGCCGGCGCACTCGAGAGCCTAGAGTTCATGGAGACAGAGGACCAACAAATGTGGTCCGGAGATGAAGTCAAAGACATTGCCGACCCAAAGAAAAAAGGCCCAAGAGCGTACAAAGTGCGAGCCGATGCCGCCGTCGAGTACACCAAAGCAGTCAAGGCCGCACAGCGTTACGTATCCCGCGACGCCGTCGACAGCATAGAAGAGGGCCTCAAACTAGCCTTTATCCGAGCCAAAGAGCGCGAAGCAGTGAGACTCAAGAAGAACCAGATATTGAACGAAGCAGGCATCACACAGCAAGACCTAGACGAAACTAGGTCGAAGTTCAATCTCCCAGACATCAGCGACGAAGTCGCCCGGAGAATCACCTTCAACCAGCGGAGACGCAAGGAAATCGACGAAGCCGGCGGCATCGAAGCCTGGAGCAAGACCAAAAGCGCTGCACACGATGCGAAGGTAGCAGAAGCAGGTGGCATCGAAGCGTACAACGCCAACAAGAAAGCCTATAACGCTGCCCTCATCGCGGAAGCGGAGACCGCGTCTACCAACGAGAACATGGATCCCGAACGAAGGGAATACCTCGAGATGGCGCTGCTGAAGGCGGATCTCGCTATTAAGCATAGGCTTGCTGGTGGTAAGGAGGATTACGTCGAGTCGATTTTGGAGCTGTATAGCAATGGAGGTCTCCGCGCGATTGGTGGTGCTGGTGGTCTGAGTGAGATTTATCAGGCTGCGGAACGGGAGAGGAGCCAGGGAGGTGATGCTTGGGGTGCGCTTGTTAATGAGAGTAGGAAGGGTGATGAGAGTCGGCCGCGCTCATGATCATGATGATGATGATGGGGTTGGATGGGTAGGATGTTGACATGTACAAATATGTTTGTATACCATGGACTTTTCCAAACAGCATCTGCATAGCACGTCTTCACTGGTCCTCTCATTCATATCTTGCGCTTCCTTGTACTCGGTGTGAGTAATTCTGATTGAGCGCTACTGTTGCTGATGAACGTGCTGATTCTAGGGTCTAGGCACAACGAGGTCGAGTAATACTAAACAGGACCGTTATTGAGCGCTCCCATCTCTGTGGTCAGTCACGCTGTTCTGTACTTGTTTCAGTATCTCACCTTGCCGAGTACTGACATTTCTAGCGGTCAATCTGCACTCGATCTCGATGCACCAATCACTAGAGGGCACATCAAGGTTTGTTGTGATCGGCAGTCCGATTGCTCTGGCAAGGCTGAAGTTGTCGAGGTGATTCCTTCCGGTGAGTTATTGGTGCGCTTAGGGATTGCAGGAATGCAGATGCGAGGCTGTGCAGGGGGCTTATCCTTTTATTTCGATTTCAACTCGAGCTTGCATGGCAATTGTAACATCTTCCATCCCGCTGACGCTCGATTGCAACGCGTCGCTTCCTGTTCCTGACCTTGATCACGCTTTCGGGGCGGTAAGCGTAACACCCCTGCACATCGCTCGTTGTGAACTGACGGGTCACTAGCGGAGATCATCTCCAACCTCACAATGGTTTTTAGTGATCTCGGAGGGCGACATGATATCCTGCATGATAACAACCCTTCCGCCCCTGTCGAACACAACGCTGATGATCGCGACAAACCCTATGATCCCTTGGGGGATGCTCGACCGTCAATCATCTCTACCATATCCTACAGGCACGCAGCGTCCGGTATTGATGACTCGTCTGGCTTTTCAGACGATGATATGAGAATCATGCTCGTCGGCCAGGTTAACTTGTTCCAGAAGAAAGAGATTGAGGCAATGCTTTCGCCGTCTCCATCTAGTCGCGATGACAAGCCGACTCACATCCCGCGCTTCGTGGTGTTCAGATTACCCTACTTTGAGTCTGAGCCATGCGAAAAGCAGAAAGAATGTTCATTCAGCCCGTCTGTTCAGTACATCTCAACTTCGGATCCACATACTCTGGCATCTGAGGTTCCATTAAGAATCTTGTTACCAGAGGGTGTATTATCATGTCCGTCATGTCTCATCTGCTGCACAGTCCTTAGCGCATGTTTGACGCCGATTGACCTGCTTTATCAGCTACTTGAACAAGGCTGGTGTTCGACAACATTGGAGCCTTCCTTTCGCCCGCCGTTCCCGTTGTCACGAGTGCAGGTTGAAGATGTTCGAATAGCATATGAGCGTGCTACTACATCTGACCTCGATACCCGACCAGTGACGAGATGCGAGTCACTACTGGACGGTCAGCGCAGCGGTTTGATTCCACTTTCGGTGCATAATACAACGACGGGTATAACGCTAAGGGCAAAGCCGGGATTGGGCGCGAGCTCTGCTCATGAGAGCATTGAAATAAGTCGATCAGCGAAACCCAAACTCAGCTCTACAGGAAGCCTAGCGACGAGCGGTAGTTTAGCGTCATTTGCTACCGCAAAATCGACTCAGGATGAGCCTGCTTCTAAGTCACTAAACGGATACAATCCAGTCAACCCGTTGGAAACTGTTCGCGAGAACGACCGACCCGCTCCTGAACTCTCCGCACCGCTTATGAAGCTACACTTCGACTATTACGCAAGTCTCCATCAGCAAAAGATAATTCAGCCTTTCGACAAAGAGCTCAACTGGTCGGGAAAGGGTCAGCATGTCACATTCACAGACAACGATACTATTCCACTTTCCTCGATATCGCATCTGGGAGCATCTATGTCAGCAACCGTTGACAAGGTCATCTGTCGTCGGATAGCACTTGCACGAAAGACGATGAGATGCAGCCGAGGATTGAAAATGGTGGATGCTCTTCGCGAGGTCTATCATTTACAAAACCTCCGGCACTTCCACATCATCCAGCTAGTGGGCACATACCTCCAGGGTCGCAACTTCTCGATTTTAATGTACCCAGCCGCAGACATGCATCTTGGCCGATTCATGGAAGATACACTGGATATGGGCGTGCGGGGTTCATATTCTCACCGCCACTTCCTTTTTTCAACACTGGGCTGCCTTACCTCTGCCGTGGCCTTCATTCACCAGCATACGACGAAACACATGGACATCAAACCTCAGAACATTCTCATCAGGAATTCACGCCCCGGACTCTCTCGTCCTGATTGGCGTGTCTGGCGTGTCTACATTGCCGACTTTGGACTCTCACGATCCTTTGCTGCTCAGGATCACAGCCAGACTGACGGCCCCACATCACGAACCCCTAAATACTGTGCACCTGAAGTTTATAACTCGGAAGAAAGAGGTCGATCTGCAGACATATTTTCGCTTGGCTGTGTCTTCATGGAGATTAGCTGCGCCATCGCCGAAATACACCCCCAGGACTTTGCTATTGTACGACGTGGTCCTGGCATTGACGAATCGTTCCACGCGAATATAGACAGGGTAGTCGTATGGGCTCATGATTTTTTGTACGCCGGATTATGTTCTTGGCTGAGTTATCTCCGAGATGGTCATCTGTATTCCAAGGCGCTTGTTGAATTGCTGATAAACATGGTGAGACGAGACCCTGGGGAAAGGCCTACAGCGACAGAGGTCTACAACAAGATTGTCAGCTTTCCTCGATTACTAATTCCACTCAACTCCTGCTGCTCTCTACCTCCAGAGCCGTATGAATATTGGGATTCTTCATAGAGGTCTTTCGGGGAACCAGAAACGATTCCGAGTGTCTGTAAAATCCATCAGAGGGAGAACGGTCGCTGCACAAAGTGGATTGAAGAGAAATATGTACTGGTTTCAAACATCAACATGAGCGAAATAATAAATGGAGACAGCGATAAACGGTCGTTGTCAATGAACATATATGCTTCGTTCTCTTTCAGCAGCGACAAACTTCATGACATTGAGCAGTACTACAACGCTGTCAAAAAACGCATATCAAAACAGCAGACGCCATCAATGCTTCAACATAAACTCCATGCTCAACACCAGCAACACCAAGCAAACGCACACAAACGACGCTTGGAAACAAATCATCCAGATGATAATACAGTACCAACCCGCAACTACATAACCGAGCAGTTCTCCTCTTGCTGCTTCTGATTCGTCCGACTAAGACGTTCACGCTTCATCTGCACTTTACTTCCACCACGCTTGAGCTCCTCAAGACGTTCTTGAGCTTTGGGGAATTTGTATGCTGCGACGATATTAGCAATCCATTCTTTGCAATATGAGACATCTGGAACATACCTGCAGCCCGTCCATACCACCGTTTCGCCTCGTCCAAACTGCGAGGGCAGCCTATACCCACTTCAGTGAAGTAGCCCATGGCGAACAGCGCCTTTGGCAGTGGCGGTTCCGCGCACGCTGCTTTCCGTGCCCAGAGGTAAGCTTCGGTGTCGCTTTGTTCGAGTATGCCCGAGGTACCTGTTAGGTACCAGCCTGAGAGTGCGAGTTCACTCTGGTGTTCCTCCTGGGCAGCGGCTTTGGTGTACCAAGCGATACTGGTACGTGCGTCGATTGGGCAGCCCAGGAGCCCATACTCATAAGCTTGACCAAGACGGAATTGGGAGAATTTGTAGCCGAGATCAGCGGCTTGGTGGAAGAGCTGTAGCGCGTAGGCTTCGTCGCGTATGACGCGTTCGTTGCCGGCTTGCGCTTCGTAGATGAGGGCCAATTCGTGGAGTGCGTGCGGGTTGTCGCGATCGGCTAGACTAGCGGCTCGTTTGAGCATGTTGATAGCTTCACCAAAGTTCTTCTGTTGGCCTAGGAGTCCCTTGAGGAGTATCATGCCCATTTTGTACATGGCAGGGGGGTCGCCCAACGCGGCAGCACGTCGATACCACTGGACGGCTTTGAGAGGATCCTTCTTGGTGCCACCACCTTCTTCATGACCCATCTCGCAGCAGACAGCTGTACGGTATGCACTTGCGGCATGGCCTCCTTTGGCGGCTGATTGATAGAGTGTGAATGCCTCCTTGGTGTCCACTTGCAAGCCAAGCCCTCCTGATCCGTAACAATCGGCGAGATAGAACATGGCATCCGGTGAGCCATTGTTGACTAGCTTTTTGATGATCTTGTGGGCTTCGAGGATGAACTTCTCTCGGTTCTTGTTCTTCGTCCTGGAGTCGGCAGTGCCTCCTTCATCGGCAAGTACGCTCGATGCTTCTACAAGCTTCTTCGATAGTTTCAGGCCCGTAGGAATGTCATTGGGGTTTTGCTTCCACGTGTTGCGTAGTCTGTTTAGCTCGTCGTAAGTGACTGGATGAGGTGCCGCGCCTGTTCCACTGTGACGCTGTGTAGAAGATTGTTGGCTTTCAATACTGGGGCGTCCAGGCTCGCTGTTGTATTGTCTGACAGGCGGCGGTCTTGCGTTCTGGGGCACCTGGGGCTGGTTTGCTTGTGGTTGCTGCCGCGGTGGCTGCTGCATGAGACCTTGTCGTACAGGCATGGGGTGCGCTGGCAAGGCGTCTGGATTCGACGGTGGCTGAGTAGTGCCAGGTCTTCTGCCCATAGGATCGCTTGGGTTTCGTCCCGGTGCAGGTGCAGCTGTTCCTGGTCGTTGAATAGGGTGTCCGGGTGCGGGCGATCCGAAGTTCCTGTTCATGCTTGGAGGCGGCTCAGAGTAAGTAGTCTCATCCGAGTATACCCTTTGGGGGCCTGGAGGGGGCCCTCCATATCGTGGGTCAAAATTGGGCGGCTGTCCACGCATCGGACCTTGGTTGGGTGGTGCACCTTGCATGCCATCACCCGTCATTCCCCTCTGAGGAGGCCCTCGTCCTCGGACACCGTTGGGTAGACCATTCGGGGGCGCAAAGCCAGTGTTTGCCCGTGACGGACCTGGCATCGGGGGAGCATCTGCCGCCATTTCATGCACGCCATTTGCGTACTGCCCGTTGAGGTCTGGCTGTGATCGACTTCGCTGCATCTGGCCCTGAGGATTGCCGGATCCTGGGTTCGTGGGCGCAGGCGGTGGGGCATAGCGGGTATCGTTAGATGGAGTCAAGTGGTTGTCGATTGAATCACCTCTGCGATGCTTGTTGTTGGTCTCTGGGATGGCGTCGAAGTTGGGCATGTCCATCGCAGCGTCGCCCTGCCCATAGTAGTCATCGTAGAAGTCGTCCAGTGCCGGTTCGCCACCCTGAGCCTGTTGCTGCTGAATTGGCGCTTGACGCTGGTCTTGCTGGCGGTATTGCGTTGGTGGCTGCTGTTGCGGCGCCTGGGGCATAGGAGGCCTATGTCCCTGCTGCATTGGTGGCCCGTTTTGCCTCGTCCCACCCGCAGTTGAAGGCCTGGGAGGAATGTGATCTGGCGATGCAGGGCCATAGTAGCCGGAAACAGCACCAGGCTCAGCGAACTCTTGCTGACCGTTATATCCACCCTGATTTCCATTTGGTAGTGTCTGGGGCATTGTCACCGATCGCTGTGTGTTCGGACCGAAAGCTCGCGACATGGGATCAGATGTGCGATGTGGTTGCTGTCCTCGACTGGGATCGGCGTTCATGGGGGGTGGTCGCTGTCCGGGCGGCATGCGATTAGGGGCATTGCGTTGACCCTGGCCTTCGAAATGTCCCGAGTCCTGCCGCGGGTTGGGTATTGACCTCTGCTGTGGTGGGCCGCGGTTTTGTGGTGGCATAGGCTGTCCTCGCCCAGATGGGCCTGTAGGCTTCGGCTGTCCTCCACCGTCCTTGATGGTCATCTGTGCCATGCCCTTTTCGAGGGGCTTCGAGCCAGCTTGCGGTGGCTTTTGCGAAGGAAAGGTCGGGAACGGGTTGTCGTAGGCAAGAGTCTTGGGTGATGTTGGGTTGAAGAGGGAGCGGTCCAGGCCTGTCAGTGGTGATTAGTGGACTGTATTATGATGAAGTTCGGCAATGCTAATTCTTGTCGTTATGAGTGAATCGGGATGTCGCGACATACCTGGTGGCCTCTGGACACCTCGTCCATTTTGTGTGTTGATGGGTGGCGCATTCCCCTGACCTGTCGGTCGGCTTCGGGGATCCTGTTGTTGTGGTGGTGGTCGTTGTCGCGGCGGCTCATTGTAGGCCTGTTGCTGAGGACGCTGACTCTGAGGAGGCGGTCTCCGTCCTGGGTTTTGCGGGGGCGACTGCTGGTAGTGCTGGTCGCTGTATGCCTCCTCCTGATAGTACTGGTCTTGCGGCGGCTGTCTGCGCCGCTGATCCGGCTGGGCTGACCTCGAGTGCCCATTCACGTCCTGATAGCCGCCGTGCTGCTGCGCGTTGTCCCATCCTCCTTGCTGGTCATAGTGTCCGTTATTCCATTGCTCGTGGCCGCCCTGGTCATAGCCGTAATCGTAGTCGTAGTATTGTTGCTGGTCATATTGATTTTCGTAATTCTGGTATTGCTGCTGCTGCCTCTGTTGCGGCCTGCCTTGCTCGTAGTACTGCGGCTGCTGTTGCGGCTGCGCGTAGTGATCGTAGTGTTGTTGGTGCGCCATGCTTGCGGCGTTATCGGAGAAGCCTGACCCGAGGCTGTCTATCACGAGGCTAGCGAGCGTTGGTGATGTCCGACCGGCGGGGCTGCAGCTCTTAAGGTATCTCGGGTGCAATCGCGATCGCGAGCCTGGGCTCGTTCGGCCTGTTTGTAGCGGATGCTGGTCGTCGACGTGCGATCGCGATGACGGTGTTGGCAGTTGGCCGTGTTCCGGGCAATGTCGTACCTGACAGGGGTGGCACAAACTCAAAGAGGTGTCATATGCCCACTCAGCACAGGGACGACCTTTCAAAGGCGGGATGACGATGGAGTGAAGGTGGAAAGTCTATAGTCGAACTCTCAATTGTACATGTTCTGGAAATCGACGCCAATTGGGGGCGGCCGCTGCCTCCTCAAACACGGGGTGACCTCCAATTAGTTCGATTACGTTTCAACCCAGGTCTGTCGCCCACACGCCGCTGGTGCAACACAGGAAATGAATAAGCAAAAGTCCCGCTTTGGCGTCCTTCGCCTTGAAACGCGGACAAGGGACCTTGGAGTAGACGAATCGTTGTCGGTGGATTGATTCGCACGCGAGTAGATTAAATGAAGCCTTTGAATTTGCCCTGAGTAACACCGCCAGCTAAAGTGACTGGAGAAATATGGAGACGATCAGTATCAGCCCTGCGCAGAACAGCCCGAATGAGCTGATGTCAAGCAGTCCCTATACGAACCAAGTCGCAGAGCCGCTGGAGATCATACACATCATGCAGTCGAGGAACGGCCTACCAATGAGCGCAGGGTCGACGGTGATCGCTGGGCCTTAGGCTCGGGTAAGCGTTCGCCGCCTGCAAGCAGTTGGGTCCCGACGATGCAGCTCCGGTGGCGTCGGGCGGCGGTGCACGACACACGTGATTGAGAGTGGCGCAGCAGGCTAGCTTTGTTAGACAATCAATCCGGCAGTTGGGTGGATCGTCGACTTCACCACTTTAGCTGCACGAGTCTCCACCCCAACACAATACCCTGGGATATACGCTGCCAACGAAGCAGAAGATCTAGAGAGTAGACTTCCCGATATTCAGACCGTCACCATAGACACACCATGCCATCTACCGCGGCTTACATCAAAGCCATCGCAGGGTACGTCAGATACATGGCCGCTGCATGGCCATAAACTGATAACAAGATAGAGGCGGAATCCTGTGCATCGGCGGCCCTGCACTCGTCATGTGGGTTACACCTACTGAGGAAGAAATCTTCAAGGTATGTCTACTTTGCCACGTGCATGTGCCCAACAGCTGCTCATGATCCATGCAGAGGTATAGCCCAGAACTGCAGAAGAAGGCTCTTGCCGGAAGGGAGCAGAGACAGAAGGACTTTGACGCCTTTGTTGGCCAATTGAAGGAGGCTTCGCGTTCAGACAAGCCGAGTAAGTGTTCCTTCTGCAGTCATCTTCGAGACTGCGCTAACGAAATTAGTCTGGGCTGCGCAGAAGGAAATGGATGCGAAGAGGTCTGAGACGGAACAACAGATTCGCAGGGAGGAGCGCGACGCATATGCTGCCGAGGGACGGAGAAGACAAGCAGAGATCAGGGCTAGCACGCAGTAGCAGTAGCAGGCTCATGCTACATGACTTCTTTTTCGCTGTTGTATATTTACATGTATCACGAATCTACGCTTCCAACAAGGTCAGGGGTTTCCTGGAAATCGAGGTATTCTGCAAGACCTATGACGTACGGTTCATATCCAATGTCAGGCATAGTCGAGTCCGTGGATGTCTGAAATGAGGCGAGGCCTCTGCTCAGGTGACATCCGCCCGGGATCGATCTCGTGACAGCGTCTAGGTTTCGCGAAGTTCCGCGAACCTAGACGCGCGAACCAGCCCCAAACCTTCATCTCGCCCCACCACGACCGTTGCAGCAGGATCCAATGCCCAACGATGCGCAAGCCCCCGTGAAGCTCTCGTTGCCTCTCGTAAGCCCAATCTAGAACATCTGTAGATACGACACTAATGACATCATAGGAGTTCCAACAGGACATCTTCAACGAACTGCGCGAGGAAGATGAGCTCGTCCTCCTTGCGCGCGGCCTTGGCCTTCTGCGCATAGTCACGAACCTCCTCCACTCCTACGATGCCGCCGGGAACAACCTTATACTGCTCGTGGGTGCCGACGATCGCGAGAATGTCTGGATCGGCGAGGCCTTGGCTGAGCACGCAGCCGTCAGCAACGCGCCCAAGTGTCGCGGCCTGAGCCTGGTCAATACCGATCTGATGAGCGTTGGGACACGTGAGAAGATGTATGCCCAAGGCGGGATCTTCAGCATCACGTCGCGCATCCTCATTGTGGACTTTCTGTCTGGGCTACTCAATCCGGAAACGGTGACGGGTGTGGTGGTGCTGCATGCTGAACGGGTCGTTGCGACATCTTTGGAAGCCTTCATCTTGAGGATATACCGGCAGAAGAACAAGGCAGGCTTCTTAAAGGCGTTCTCAGATACGCCAGAGCCCTTCACGACTGGCTTCGCTCCGCTCACGAACATGATGAAGAACCTGTTCCTGACGAAACCGGCGTTATACCCAAGATTCCACGTCGCAGTCGCGAACTCGCTCGAAGGACGCAAGAAAGCGGAAGTCATTGAGCTGGAAGTGCCAATGACGGAAGCTATGCAAGATATACAGAACGCGGTACTGGCCTGTGTTGAGGCCAGTATCAGCGAGCTCAAGAAAGCGAACCCAGGCGTGGAGATGGAGGATTGGAATGTGGACAGTGCCCTACACAAGAATTTTGATCAAATCATCAGACGTCAACTAGACCCCGTCTGGCATCGCACAACGTTCAAGACGCGACAGGTCGTCCGAGATCTGTCCCTGCTTCGCACTATTCTGCATGCCCTTCTTACCTATGATGCGGTGAACTTCAACAAGTACCTCGATACTGTGCTTGCAGCCTCGCAACCACCGCCAGGGTCAACAAAGCAGAATCAGTCTCCATGGTTGTTCCTAGACGCGGCCGATACCATCTTTACCACTGCCAAGCGAAGAGTATACACGGGCAAGGTATCTAATGTGGAATTAGCAAACGCCTCGAATGCTGTGCCAGAGTCTCTGCAGCCTGTCCTAGAGGAATTTCCCAAGTGGACGCAGCTTGCAGAAATTCTGCAAGAGATAGAGCAAGATGCCTACTTCAACCCAACACCGCAAGACTCGTCCAACGGCTCTATACTCATCATGTGCGGCGACCAAGGTACAGCATCACAGCTAAGAGAGTATCTGCAGACCATGTACGTCAAGCCAGAGGGCGTTGCAGACGAGGACGAAGACGAGTACGAGCCATCAGCGAACTTCATGATGCGACGCAAGCTACGGAGCTATCTCACATGGAAACGCGACTTCAGCAAGGTCAGCGCTGCGTTGTTCTCAGAGAATCAGAAAGCCATCAACACCAGCACAGACAAGAATGTTCAGAGCGGTATGCGCCAGACTTCTGGTAAACCTCCGCCTAACAAGCGGCGCCGCATAAGAGGAGGCGGAAACGCAGCAGCAGGACCATCGCGGTCTGATACAGGAGCTGTTCGGACAGCAGGAGACCGCGACGCCCACATTGCAAGTCTAATGGCCGAACTGGAACCCACCGAGATCGAAGCCGCGCAAAAGCCTGGCGACGTAGGATTCGACCCGCTTGACAACATGGAAAGCTTCTACGAGCTCTTCGATATGAACTCCCTGATAATCGTACACCCCTACTCTGGAGACTTGGACGAACACATCCTCGACGAGACAAAGCCGCGATACGTCATCATGTACGAGCCCGACGCAGCGTTCATCCGGCGGATAGAAGTATACCGATCATCCCATACAGACCGAACAGTAAAAGTCTTCTTCATGTACTACGGCGGCAGCGTAGAAGAACAACGATACCTCTCCGCCGTCCGCCGCGAAAAAGACGCCTTCACACGACTAATCAAAGAGCGCGCAAACATGGCCCTAACCATGAACTCCACCGCCAACCTCGCGCCCGAAGAATCCTTCCTCCGTACAATCAACACACGTATCGCCGGCGGCGGCCGCCTAGCCGCCACCACCGAACCCCCCCGTGTCGTCGTCGACGTACGAGAATTCCGGTCCTCACTCCCCTCGCTCCTCCACGGCCGGTCCATCGTAATAGTCCCCTGCATGCTCACCGTCGGCGACTACGTCCTCACGCCCCAAATCTGCATCGAGCGAAAATCCATCCGCGACCTAATCCAATCCTTCGCCAACGGCCGCCTCTTCAACCAAGTCGAATCCATGATGGAACACTACAAACACCCCATGCTGCTCATCGAGTTCGACCAAAACAAGTCGTTCACCCTAGAGCCCTTCACCGACTACTCAGCCGGTAGCAGCAGTTCCTCCTCCTCCGCCAACGGACCCGCCACAACACCAGACCTCCAATCCAAACTCGTTATGCTTACCCTCGCTTTCCCTCGCTTGAGAATCATTTGGAGTAGCAGTCCGTATCAGACGGCTGAGATCTTCGCAGAGCTCAAGAAACAGCAGGATGAGCCTGATCCGATGAAAGCCGTGCAGTTGGGGCTTGATCCGAATCAGAGTGGGGATGAGATGCGCAGCTTTAATCAGACGAGTCAGGATATGTTGAGGGCGCTGCCGGGGGTGAATGAGAATGTGGTTACGACGTTGATGCTTAAGAGTGAGAGTGTGTTTGAGGTGGCGAATATGTCCGAGAGGGAGATTTGTTGGTTGGTCGGGACGGATGTGGGGAGGAGGGTGCATAGGTTTTTTAATCGCAGTGTGTATGAGGAGGTGCAGTGGCAGGGTTTTAGTTAGAGGGTCAGGATGTTAGATGGTAGAGCAAGGGTACATGGAAAGTGTAGTTTGGACGAAGATTATGCGTGTATCATTTCTCTATCCCATCATGCTTTCACAAAAATTCCAAAAGCACGTAACATAAAAACATGCCTCATAACCCCATGATCATCCATACGGAACCATGTATCCCTCAACATGCCTCAAACCATCCGCCCGCTCGCAAGAAGCAGCATTTGAGCAGCCCGGCCCCCGCCACAGCAAAGCAGCAGCCGCAAAGCAGGAGCCGAGACAGCATGGCGGATCTGCGCACCTCCCCCTCAAATGTCGTCAATATCAATCTCCTTCTTGCCAGTGCCGTCAGCCTCGTCCGAATCGCTGTCGTCGCGGTCCTCGTCGAACTCGAAACCGATGCCCTCGTCGCCCTGGTCGCCGTATGTGTCGGTCTCGTTGATCTTTGCGTTTTCGGGGAGTTCGCCGTA
Organism: Alternaria arbusti; assembly: GCF_024043155.1. Classification (NCBI taxonomy): domain Eukaryota; kingdom Fungi; phylum Ascomycota; class Dothideomycetes; order Pleosporales; family Pleosporaceae; genus Alternaria; species Alternaria arbusti. Next base: position 232,305 of record NW_026249964.1, read on the forward strand.
GGCTTTTAATGAGCGGGCTTCGTCGGCTGTACATGTGTTAGTATCATGCCCAACAAGCCTTGGTTTGTTTCAGTGACAGTGTAGACTCACCAGAGTACTTCATAATAACATCACCCTTCTCGTCCTGGTAGTCTCGCAGCGACAGCAGGATAATGTCGCCCTGGTTGATCCAGACCTTCTTCCTCAGCTTGCCGCGGATATGGGCGAGACGGCGGGCGCCGTCGAAGCACTGGGCTTCCAGACGACCGTTTCCGAGCATCTTGACGACTTGGGCGTATTCTTGGCCTTCCTCTTTGAAGACGAGTTCGCGCTTTTCGTTGTCGTTCTCGTTCTTACCCCTACGTCGGTTTTTACCTCCCTGATAGATATGTTAGCAGGTGCATCGTGGCATGTGAGAGGAAGCGCCGCATCGCCCAGACATGGAAAGCGCCGTGAGGTTTGGGCGTCAGGCGCTGGAGGAAGTGGCGGGGCAGCCCCTCCAAAAGAGCGCTGGACATACCTTTCCCTTGTTCTTCGGCATGGTGGGCGGTAGTCGAAGTTGGTGTGGGTGTGGGTGGAGTTGTGTTTGGTGTTGGTGGCAGAAGCGTCGGCGGGCGCAAGTCTTTATGTAGTGGCGGCTCGACGGTTGTTTGCACTGTGGATTCCGACTCACTGTGGGAGCCTTCGACACTGCGCGCTAAGGCCGCTTACAGCCAAGCGCCCCGTCGCTCACCCGGCCGAAAATCAATCCATCCGTGGTCCTTACGCCTTTTCACCCCCACTCGCTGTCCCTTCACCCTACGTCACCGTGCATACACACGAGAGGCATGGGACAGCCATGTCAAAGAATGCCGTCTATTCGCTCCTCGCCAGACAGCAGCCGCGCACGTTCAAAGTCAGCTATGCCACCGACTACAAGCACTTCATCCTCAACCACGTCGCGTCCGATCCCCAGCACCCCCTCTGCGAGACGCAGCGCCGCAGACAGAGAGAGAAGAAGAAGGAGGGACTGTGGTGGCATGCGACCACCCCCGCCGACCTGAACAAGTCCAGCTGTGTAAGAACATGGGCTAGACGGCGTCTGCGCAATGCTATCAAAGAAGAGCTCCAAGCCCGCGGATACGACGAGAATGGCAAATTTGTCTATCCTGAGGTCCGGAAGAGCCAGCCAGGTCTTTTGAATACGCTGCGCGCGGGCAACACACTGGATTTGCAGGGCAGCTTGAGGTTCCATGTCGAGCCGCCTCTGGTCCCGGCAAAGTATGTAGATGTACGCGCAGAGGCTGGTGCTGTCATAGAGGCTTTGATCAATGCTCAGAGAGGCACGGTTGGCGGATTTGCTCCAGCGAAGCCGATGAAGACGCGTCCATCGTGGAATCCACCTGCTGCTGCGCAAGAGCGTCCGCGTCAGATCTTCAAACGCGTGGCGACGCGCACGGGGTGATTGTGGCTTCACAGGCTGAATGAACTCGTAGAGACCTGCTGAGCTGCATTGTCGCAGAAGACGAAGGGTCTATTACGCTGCCGCCGGCCAGCGATGCCCTGACGTATGTAGTAATACATTAATCACCGAGCTTGACAAAGATTCGCAACACCATCGAAGGTGATGGATCCAAATGAAGAGTAAATAAACGTTCACTCAGAAGCACTGCGCGCAGACACAACGACTCCTTACACGCGCCCCTGATCAGCCTCATGTCATCATGTCATCATCTCGCTTCTTACCCACCCGTGGACCTGTTGTCACAGCTTCGGTACAAACCTCCGCACCAGACCTGCGATCCACATGCTCGCTTCCTCTAATTGGTAAAGGAGCTTTCTCGGCCCCAGCCGTGGTTCTTACCTCCAGCGCCATGGTTGGGTGGAGGGAACCACCGCTTTTCTACTGTCATCTACAGGTCTGCCTTGTGTTTACTAAGTAAGGTAATCGTTTTGGAATGCTAGGTCTGGTCGTTCCGAGACGGGTATGTGAAAGTTGATGCTGTAGATTGTTGCGGAATTTGCACCGGGCCAATGGGAGTTTGATGTTATAGGTGTAGTTCTTGTGAAGGTGTTGTTGTGTTGGAATGGTGGTTTGGATGAAGCGTAATTAGCATTTTTCCCTTGGATGTAGTGCATCAAGACTGTCGCCGATAATAGGATGACTAGACAGCACGAAGTATAACCAGCCAAGAAAAGTCACATTGGAGCATTACACGTTAGGAAATTCAGATTCAGATTTCACCAAGTCCTGTGCAGTACCAGTTGACACGTCCTGACCAATAAGCCGACTTCGGAACTAAATCCGGGCTAAGGTCCGCTCGGAACGGATTGGACGGTCGACTCGCTGACCCACCATCAATGACAGCACATCCGTCGTACATCTACTTAGGCAAGTCTTAAATACGACACAACATCGTTGCATATCTGCATCCAACATTGGCCTGAGCTAAGCATCGATAGTCAAGTTCAAAGACATTCGTCGAACCTGTAATCACCCGCATCTCAACGTTCACGAAGAGTCACCACCATCACAAGCGGCTCATCATGGCATCAGAAGACGAATTCCAGCTCTTCACATCCCTCAGATACGATCCGTTACTGCTCCAGTCAGAGGAAAACTCAAGAGCCATCTTGAACTTCGTCACGCCATCACCTTTCTACATGCTCGCATACCACCGAGACCGGATGGTGGAAGCCGCACAGCACTTTGACTTTTTCGAAGTCGAGAAAAGACTGAAAGACGGGAAGGCTTTACATGAGGAACTGTTGAAGCGAGTGCAAGACGAGATCAAGAAAACAGGAAAAGATGAAGCAATGAAGGTACGACCTGCATTAGACCATCCCTACACATTACTAAGAACAACCCAGCTACGCCTCTTATTCGACAAAGCCGCCAATCTAACTGTCGAATTCACCCCAATACCAGCTGTCCCCCTATCAACCCTCTATCCCCCATCTCTAGACCCACCAAACCCATCCCCACCCCACCATCCCACCAACACCAACACCACCACCACCACAGAACCATTCACGCCCTCCCCCCTAACAGGCGGCGCCCTCCATCTCGGCCCCACAGACACCCTCCCAGCCGGCGATACATCCCAGCCCCCTCCACCCCCCGAATGGAAAATAGCCCTCGACACCGCCCCCACCCCCTCCTCCCCCTTCACCCTCCTCAAAACCACAAAGCGCGAAATGTACGACCAAAGCCGCGAACGCGCCTTACCCCCTAACCCCGCAGGCCCCGCCTACCGCGAAGTCATGCTCTACAACGAAGTCCGCGAGTTAACCGAAGGCACACTAACCTCGCTGTACCTTTTCCGCGGCGGGAGGTGGGTGACGCCGCCTGTGGGTGTGCCGTCGGGGGAATTTTCGAGCAAGACGTTGAAGGATGATGGGGTGGATGAGGGGGAGTTGAGGAAGCCTTTCGCGGGGAGGTGGGGGCATAGTACTAGGAGTGCGAAGGTGGGGGCAGGGGGGCAGAGGGGAACGAGTAGGCGGTGGGCGCTTGGGAGTGGGTTTTGTATGGAGGAGCCTGTGGGGATTGAGACTGTAAGTGTGGGGGAGGGGGTGTGGGTTAGTAATGGGGTTAGGGGGTTTGGGTTTGGGAGGGTTGTTGGGTAGGATGGTGGATTGGGAGCTATGGATTTTGGGGTTGGATCTGAGTAGTGTGCTCGCAAGGGTTTTGGTTTGTGCACTTTGGGACTTGGATGTTTTGTAGCGGTGGGAGTGGTTAGAATGATGTGGGGTTGGTAGGAAAGACGTGGGAGTAGTTAGAAAGATGTGGAAGTAGTCAGAAAGGTGTGAAAGTGGTTAGAAAAACGTAGGAGTGGTTAAAAGATGTGGGAGTGGTTGGAAAGGTATGGGGTTAGTTGCTATGTATGTTGCGCTTTGGGTATAGCCCCTTTACTGTGTTACAATACTGCGTTAACTATACCGCGTTGTGGGCTCTGCTTAGGCATCGACTCCAGTCTCTCCTCAAGAGTATGGTGCGCTTTGCTCTCTCACAGTTTGGCGTCGTCTTCACTGCTCATGCCATCCTCGCCACCTTCAGCCACGTCCTGGGTATCTTCTGCTAAGCTTGGGGTTAGTCGGAGCCGGAGGGTTTGCCTTGGTCGGCTCTGCTCTGGCATGATACGAGACTGTTGAGGGCAGTTCTCGACGAAGACAATAGCCCGTGATACCAAGACAGATCCTTCCCAACCCTGATACTTGCCCGGTTCTTCAGCGAAGAAGTCTCTGTCTTCCAGCAAAGCATCTTTGTACTTCTCCGCCTTGAAGGAAGGGTCGTCACAGTCCGGTAGCTTTGGTTCCGGCACGCACGTATAAAGCGCGGGACAGACGCAGATTTTGACTCGATAGTCAGCTGGATTGTCCTTGGGGCCCGGTCCGTTTCCGTCCTCGATTTGAACTTCCATGGTGTCCTTGTCGTAAGGTGCGCCAGGTGGTGGGAAGGCGAGTTTGTGGTGATGGTTTGACACAAGAAGCTCCAACTTCATCTCCATGGTGGACTGCAGCCAATCATCGAGCTTTGGGCGCATTTCCGTAGTATCGAGCCAAGGAATGAAGCTGCGGCATTCTTTGATGAAGATTGACATCTGGCTTTTCGCCTTCGTCGGTATTTGTTGCTTGCGAAAGTACTCATTGCCGATCTTATCTAGGGTAGCCATGGTGTCTAGTTGTCGTACACATTTGAGTCCATCTGTAGTCGTTAGTTGATGAACGTATTAGTTGTGGGGGTGTTACTGACTGAGTGACGCAATCGACTGCCACATTTCGTGCAACTTCTCCGACTTCAGCCCTCTGGTATGGAACGCTGTATTGAAACACCATCGTAGAGCATGATTCATGAAACAGGCGATCTGGATGTTGACATCAGTAGGCATGGCCGTGGTTTTAGTGAAGCACTCAGCGAGCGTCAGGTTCCCCGTTTGTGCCACGGAGAGTCCAGTAACAGCACGCATGGCAGCCTCAAGCTTGACGGGTACCCGGTCTTCAGCGCGGAGTGATCTTGCCATGTCGTATGGCCGGCAATCAGATGCCAAACGAGCGACATTCTGACACCAGTCAGCATGGAGAGAGCCAGCATCGTATTCGATCGGGTAGCCTTGAGATCTGGAAACCAGCTGAGGGCCTCTTAGGGTGTTGAGAAGGCATTGTAGCTGTCCGATATGCTCTGCCTTGGCTTCAAGAAGTTGCTCTAAGCATCGTATAGCATCTTTATGACGCGTGTTAATCGTCAGCTTCTCGGAAACGAGTGTTGCCCGCTCCAGTTCGAGATCACTGGCCGCTTGGCGCAGTGCAGCATGGCTGGGAGTCGTGAGCTTCCCGATGTGGCGGCGCAGTTCTTCGTTTTCTTTGCGTAGGGTATTGTTACCGGCCTGTTCTAGCCGTGACTGGCCGACAGTATCTTCGAGCCTCTTCTCAAGATAGGCGATGATTGGTGTGTGTGTTGGGTTGATGGAATTTGAGGCCGTTGTTGTTGCTGCGACGCGTCGAGGGCTACGAGGTGCGTCGGCAGCGTTGGGGGACTCGGCTGGGGAAATGGTGCGATTAGCGCCGGCATTCGTTGGGCTCGCCTGGACTTCAGTCAGCATCTACGTCTTCCGACAGCACGATAGTTACCATACACATGACGGTGTTATTGCTCCTCGATCAACAACTTCATCGACGGGCATGCTTCCTGGTATCTTGGCGTCATTCGGTGAGCCACCCGCGGATCTTGCGGAACTCCTCGCCACCAGAGCGTCCTGAGCCATCGACCTGTCGTCGGCCTGTACCTCTTCACTTGTAGTTCCTCCCACCCGCTCCTCTTCCTCCACTATCTTCCATGGACTTGTCTTTGTACCCCGTTCGCGACCCGCGGGTGTCTTTGGAAGCCTTTTCCTTGCGCGGGTCTCGAAATAGTGTGAGGCAGCGCGCTTCTTCGCTCTCGTTGTACGCGCCGACTTCGATGCTGTTAGCATTTATTCGAGACTGCGACTGCTCACTTGTATGTGAAAACTTACATTTGCCGCTTCTATCAGACTCGCCTCGCGCATGTTCGGTCGAACTATCGCAGCACCAGTCTCACTGGCTGCTGCAGGACTGGGCCCTAAGAGACTCTGGGCCGTCTGTGCTGCAATCTCCCTCTCGAAGGCTGGGGAGAGATTCATGCATGAGATTCCGTGCTCTTCAAATTGTTTGACGCGACCATACTGTTGCAAACGCCATCTGATGGCCTCTCTGGTACGGCCTCTGCCCACACGCTTGAACATCGTGGTCGTATTCGCTAGGAGGCCGAGATTGTGCTGGAAGCAGTACTGCACACATGCGAATAGCAAGGCATCATCCTGAAAGGTCCAGCGGTGGCGCACCATGGGAGTTCCGCTGGTGAAAAGGGACGCACGCCGAGTCGAGCGTCCAGAAGCTGGTTGACGATTGGGGATATCAGAACAAATTGTGTTATATCAGAAGCACAAGGAGAAGAGAGGTGTGTTTTGCTGCCCATCGTAAGTTTGTTGACTAACAACACGCGTGTCTTAGAGTGTTTGTTCCCATGCCACACCGGAATACCGCCAGAGCTCCGTGCATATTGGCCGCTCCTATCTGACGTATACGTGAGACAGACCATGCGCCTAGGCGCTGCACGTAGCCGTGGTAATATTAGCGAACGATAAGCGTAGCTGCGTTCCTGCTTCGCTCCTTTTGTTCCTGATTCCACCTGTCGTTTTCTCGGAAATTGGCGAGATAATGCCCCCCAACACTTCAGATTCCTCCGATCTCGATCGTCTCTTCCTGATCATTGATTGGGGGACCACTTACGGAAAGATGGGCCGCATCCATGTCCCCGCCGGACAGGACGTCAATTCGATCAGCAAAGATAATATCGATTATCTCCACGGATATGACGAAGACATTTGTCCCAACGACAAACACAACGATTTTGTACCCACGCATATATACTATGGTGTGGACGGCGACAATTCCTGGGGCTGGAGCGTGTCCCGACTACTGAGCACGTTTCATGAGGAAATCCATCAAAATGGTGATCGCCTTGTGCGTCTCTCCAAACTGATGCTGGACGACGCCGACGCGACTTTAGACGTTCGCAACGACCTCGAAAAACAACTCAATGGCCTTATAAGAGATGGGTACATCCGCGAACAAGACGATGTCATGAAGGACTACTTTACAGAGTGGTTCACGTTCGCAAAGGAGCAATCCTTCGATATGGGGATTGCGTGCCCCGGATTTGTTATCTCCGTCCCTAGTGACTGGGGCGTAATATCCTGTCATCGATATTATACGGCGATTGTCAAAGCGATAGTGGAGGTGTGGAACCTACAAGTACCACCCAGCATCACAACAGTATCAGAGCCTGAGGCAGCCGCTTCTTATTGTCTTTCCTTAAAGGGCACTGAGGTCGGAGTACGTCAGAACACCTTCTTATCACCGCGCTAAGCTAATCTCGCTGTAGATTGGATCCTGTGTTTCCGTCATCGATGCTGGAGGTGGCACTATCGAGATGATCACACTCAAGAAGACACGCAATGATCCAGTACGCTGGGAATAAATTTGTCCGATGAGCAGTAAGCTTGGTAGGCATCTCAGTCATAGCCCCACGATCACCAAACCGATCTAGGTGACTCTCATGGAGGTGATTCGCTGAACCGAGTTCTCCGAGACATTGTCACAAAGAAGCTGGCATCAGAATCATATCTTGGTGAACAATACGCGGACATAACAGTTCCTAGTATTGTTGCGGGTGTCGTGCAAAAGTACGAGTCCGACATCAAACGCTCATCTAGTGATCCAACGACTAAGCCGCCATCCGGGTTCGTCATCCAGGGTCTCAAATCGGATCCGGCAAGAGGGCTTTTTCCTCATACCCTCAAACTCACATCGTAAGTATATGGTCTTTGTTGAACTCGCTGAAGTACTGATAGAGCAAAGAGATGAATGGATTCGAGTGTACAAACCTGCTCATGACGGTCTGATCAAGATCATTGACGAACAACATTCCCTCGTTGTAGCCAAGGGAGAGCGCATCGATTCTGTCGTCTGGGTCGGACAATTCTCCGACAGCAAGTCGTTCCGAGCCAGAGGAAAGCGATATATGGCCACCTGGGAACATGTCCCAGAGCATACCGACGAAAAGGAATACTCGTAAGCAAACCATCCTTGAGTACACTTCAGAAGCAAGTAGACTAAATTCTACAAGAACCTACGCAGTCACCGGTGGTGCAGGGCTCAAAGCCCTCAAAGTAAAGATGTTCCCCCCAAATCGATTCCTGCGCGCCAGCTTCGCTATCGAGCGACACGTTCCTAAAGAATGGACCCATCGAAGCGTCCGTTTCTTTAAAGAACACCCCCAGCTTCGGCATTTACGTAAAGCCCACGGCGAACTGGGTAACGATGGCAAACTCTACATATTCAACTATCTCGAATACTTCGCGCAGAAGGGAGATAAGTTTCCACCAGGCCGGCAATACTTCTTCACGTCTACTCACTCATTCCATCTCTCAAAGCGGTGGATAGCTGAGGAGCAAATTTGGTACACCCCCCAAGGACCAAAGAAATCATGGTATCGCTCCGATGACGAAGAAAACAAGGACGCAAGAGTGCTGGGGACAATCCACTACGATATGAGTGCACTCAAGCAGAGCGTCGGCGAAGAATTTCGGGTTGGCTCAAAAGGTGACGACTTCTACGAGATCACCCTGCGTGTCATGGTCGAAATGCGGGCGGACTACCCTCACACACTCAATGTAAAGGCTAGATGGGCGCCGGAGCTGTCTGGGGTATCGCGGCAGGATACCGACGCGGATGATGACGCCGACGTCGACAAAGACTCCCGAGAAATGCTTGATGGCGACAATGCCATGGTATTCGAAGGCGAGTACATCAACGTCTCAGCGGCGTTCAATGTCTCGGCCGTATGATTCAGCTGGTGCCTCTATACTATCGTGGCGAAGGCTATCGCGACTCTTTGTACTCTCAAACTTAATGCAACATTATTTCGTATCTAGAACAGTGTGTTGATCATTCGTGTTGCAGTACATCCGGATCTCACCATATCATTAAAAATTTCTATGATTTCTTCAAACAGGCCTAGAGCCTACATCAACGTCAGGTTAACCGCTTTGCATGTTTTTGTGTTGATGTAGGCTGTAGACCTATTTGCCTTTTGCGTTGTGTGCCGATCCTGAAGCTGTGATTTGAACTCCCTCAACTTTGGTTCGTCAGTGCAAAACCCGGATATCGCCAACCATGAGTCAGATGCAAAGCCCGTAAGCAAAGAACCATGGTATGAATGCGGAAGACATTCTTTTGGAATATAAGCGCATCTTGCACATTCTAAATCTGCATCAACTCCCACTTCCAAAACCATCTCAAGAGACATTCCTGCAAATCTTCGCCAACAATATTCAAATCCACATTCGAAAATGGCACCACTCTACAACACTCGCGAAACCTTCAGCAACACAGCCCTTTATACTTCTCCGCACATAATCTCCTCCTCCAAAGACGCCTCACCTCATGTCTGCCCAATCTGTGCCGAGCCGTGTGCCGATACAACTTCTACAAAAAGCCACCATGCACTAAAAATGCCAACATGCGACCACATCTTCGGCGCATCCTGCATCGAAACCTGGTTCGACAACGCAAGCACCTGTCCGCTCTGCCGTCAAGACTTCTTCCCTACACATCCCGAAGAGATATCGCAAGAACTGAAGGAGATGCCTGGTCTCGTTGAAGAGGCGTTGGGAGTGCTGCAGAAAATGCGGGATAGGTATCCACAGGGACGCGACGCTGTTGACAAGATATCAAATTCGCTTGCTGGGTTTGCGGACATGGTTGGGAGGGACTGTGAGGAGAGGAATGCGAGGAAGAGCGAGAGGGGATTATTTGAGAGAAGGAGGCATCAGATGAGAGTTCGGGGGACGCTTGCGGAACACGCACGGCAAGATGGAACGGTCGATGGGCAGGTACCCCCACCGGATGAGCCTGCGACCGCTCCTTCAAGCGACATCACACCGCCAACGCCATCCATCTCCACACCATCCGCTCCTCTCCAGCTCCCAGACCCAATCTCGATGCGGGAATTCATCACTCTCCAAGCCGAAGCCGTTCTCGCCCACGACTTCACCCTTGATCTTGCGTCCGTCACCCGCACCGGACAAGTCGACCCAGGCTCGGATTTCTTCCGCGTCATGGATACAGCACAGGATGTGCGGCATCTAGCTGAAGAGCATGGCTTATTGGACGTTGCTACAACTATCTCGAGAAGGTGCATAAGTGTCAACAGGGCTATAAGCGACGAGCAGCGACGGCTAGCGGCGCCGCCAGCTAGCATGGAGATGGTAGAGCGGCATAGGAGAGAAGAGGAGCTGAGGAGGGCGGCTTGTGTTGAGAGTGGGCCCGGGAGGCCGAAAAGGACGGGGTTTTGGGGGTGGTGGCGGTGGCGCAGGTAGAGTGTTGAAGGGGTTTGTCATACCCATATTGAAGAAGGGTCGTGAGTTCGTTGAGCCCACGTTAACTTAGCGAATAACTGAACACCGTAAAGACTACATTCATGTTAGGTTATCTACTTCGCCTGTTCTTCTCTTGATGTAGTGTGTAGACCTGTTTAGTTCTTTATTTGAAAGAGGCAAGGCTAAAAAATGCTATAAGACATTGAACAAGAAATCGATCTACCTGACCCCGCGTCCAGAAACATGCTTCCGGTTAGCCATGTGCACTTAACAGCCCAGCAATGGAAACAAATATTCGTAGTCGCGTTACATGCTCCACCCAGCGTCTTCGACTCCCTTCTTCCTAATCTTCCATACTCCTATGCCTTACTCTTCTCCGTTCTCGGGATAAGCGCCCCACCAACCGTAAAGTCTGTAGTCTTGAACTTCCGTGCGGCCACCTCCCTCTCAAACAGCTCATCCAGCTCTCCAAAAGTCCTTCCCTTTGGTTCGGGAAGTCGCCACCAACTCCACAAGATACCAATCACACTCGTGCCTGCCCAGAAGAAGCCTGCCTTAGCTCCCCATCCCCACGCTGTAGGATTGAGCATCCGTGGCGTGATGATGTTTGTGACGATGCCTGAGATGTTGTAGCAGTTGCGCGCCAAAACGATTGTCTTGCTCCTCAAGCGTGTGGATGGAATCTCGGAGACGAGGGCATAGCAGATTGGTCCAAGCGTTGCATCGTATGCTAGCGTAAAGGCGAGAAGTAGGGCTGCGATAGACCAGTTGAGTGCCGTAGGATGCGGATTCCCGACTTCGGAGGATGTACCTACTACCGCTGAGCGAACCGTGACGAAGTGGTGGCGGTGTGGTATGCAGGCTAGTATCCCGATGAGCAGCACGAAGACGAAGGTCGTGACTTGTCCGGAGAGGTACAGTGTGCGCCTCCCAAAGTGTGCCATGAGGGCCCAAGATATGAAGACGCTGATAAGGCCAAGGGCGAATTGGCCCAGTGAGAGGGTGAAAGCGTGGGAAGAGCCGAGACCTGCTTGTTCGTCTAGATGAAGTTAGTCTACGCCGCGTTCGTGACGTCGTGAGACGTTGGCTGACTTACAGAAATAGGTGGAGAAGCCCATGAAGGTGCTGCCACACAGCGTTTGGATGATCCAAACCATGCATGTGATCTCGGTCCTGCGCCGGTCCACTCCCTTGAAGCAATCTTTGTAACTCGTGCCACTCTGCATCTGTTGTTCTCTCTCGTTCGTTTGGATCATGGCCTCCATTGCGCCGTTCAGAGTCTTATCATACTCATCGTCCGACATGGTTGGTGGTTGCGTGCGCAGCCGACGCAGCGTCTTCATCGCATCCACAAAGCGATCCTGTCGTATGAGCCACCAAGGCGATTCGGGGGCGAAGTAAACAGCGAAGAAGATTGGGACTGGAAAGATCCACTGAAGTGCGAAGGGAATGCGGTAGGACCATGTGGTGGTGTTGTTTATCATGCCGCGCATGACGATGGACGCTATCAGCTGACCAAGAACCCAGCATGCGTTGACATAACTTGGCATTGTTAGCTTCGTTTAACTGAGATGAGTTCGAAAGTTAGAAGAAAGAGACAGATCGATACATACGTAGTCAGATACGCCCGTAAGGCGACTGGGCATACATCCGCAGCATACACCGTGCATATGCACTGGAACATGCCCCAAGGCATACCTAGTAGACACTGTCCTATCAACAGAACCGTCTTACCTGTGGCAAAGAAGGGTACGAATATGAAGACACTCATTGCCACCAACCCTACCATAAGCGTGTATCGGTAGCCAATTCGCTCAGCGAGTGTTCCTGTAGCAAAAAGCCCTACGATCTGCCCTGCCAGGCCGCCGTTCACAAGTGCGCTTTGCCAGTCGGCGCTGATTTCGTACAAGCCATTTGATTGTAATGTACCGAATTGTTTCCGAAACGGTTGCATTGCGAACAGATTGGGTACGAGGATGGTAGAGAATCCTTCCATAATGAGTGTCATCGATAGCAACACGGACCATGTTATTGCTTTGGGGCACAGGCGTATGCCTTCGCGAAGCGACATTGATCGTTCCGCTTCGTTATTGCTTTCGACAATAGTGGTCGTTCTCTCTAGTATCGCATCTGTTGATTCGAGCTTCGACATCGCCGGCAGGGAGGTGAGGGTGTCGTCTGAGCTGTCGAAACTTAGTGTGTCTGATTGGCCTTGCTCCATGAGTTGCTGATCAAAGTCGACGACACCATGTCGTTTCCGCTCCATGGCTGACACCATGATGCTATGGTCTAAGTTGTCTTGTGTAGAAGTTTGAGCGATAGCGATACTTGTAGGAGGTCGGGATGAGAGAAGGAAGTGTACGCCAGTCACGTATGGGGGTGATGACTGTCACACTTGACATATAGAGCACGCGCGGGGATGCGGAGTCAAGAAGACCGCGGGGTCACGAGGGAATGTGACGCAGGTTGATCAGGACCGGACGGGATGACATGCCCATGACCTCAAATGAGCGAGCCATTCTCAGCAGAACCCGAGATTGGGTGCACTAAGGAGACACTTGGGGTAGGCAGCGGCGGAAGATAGCACATAAAGGCGAACGAGCGGAAGACGAGGCCTCGAACTAAGAAGTTAGCCAGCTGGAGTAGAAGGCCGATCAAAACTTGAAGGCATCGTGACTCGAAGACAACTTGGCGGCTCTAGGCAGAACAGGTTATCGGTGGTTGAAGTGACTCCTTCGCCGGTCAACTGTGAAGCAGATACAAGCTTTGTGGTCGGCCGTCGCGGGCCGGACGGGAGCACGCGACCGGCGTACCACTGGGGTAAAGTATGGAGAGTGGTACGGTCCACATTATGATCCGCTCTCATGTCGCTCAACCTATAGACTGACAAGCGCCGAGCGGGAGCTCTGAGGACATCTGGGGCGTTTCACGTCATGATCTGGCTAATGCACTTGGTGATACTTCCAAGGTTAGCAATTTCTAGATTCCGTTAGCATAGCTCTCGAAACAATACGTGATGTTACATCAGTAACCGGCCCGGGAAGTACCCTGCGCTGGAACATTGCAATCAATACACCCGTGGAAGGCTAAGAATAGGCTGCAGGTGAATTCGACTCGGTCATATTGGTATCGTGCATCTATCTCTTCAACGAAGATTCAAGTTTTGGCACACTCACTGCTTCGCAGCAGCAGCGGCTTCTTTCTCTTTCTTCTTGCGCTCGACCTCAGCCATCTTAGCCGCCTTCTTCATGGCATTTTTGGTCATCGGCTTTCCGTCGGCGTCCAATGAAGGACCCCCGCTCTCGGTGTCTTGTGCCGGTTGCTCGAGCTTGGGCTTGGTAGGGTTCGGATTACCCTTCCACTCTAGCTTCCGCGGGCGGAGGAACTCGTCGAGAATCTCGTCGGTGACCTTTGCTCTTGCTTCTTGGAATTTTTTGACGTACACAGTCATAGTGTCTACGCATTCCTTCTTCATCTCGCCAGTCAATAGCTCGCCTTTGCGGTAGTCCTCAGCTAGCTTCTTGAGCTTCTCGTCATCGTCTTCGAAGTATCCGATGTACTGGTACGGTACGTCGATATCGGGGTTTCCACCCTTCTCGCGATGGAGCTCTAGTGTTTCTTGGCCACCAGAGAAAGCCTTGGTGTTGATCTTGGTCTTGATTTGCTTTGGTGTATCGCTCATAAAGATGGCAGAGTTGGCATCGGACGCGCTCATCTTGCCACCAGCGCCTTGCAACGCAGTGAGGAACTTGGAATGTATGAGGGCTGGTTTGGGCGAGGGAAGATCCATTCGGTGGCAGTTTTCACGAACCAGACGGAAGTAGGGATCTTGATCAATAGCGCAGGGAATCAGACAGGGTATGGAAGCAAGCTTCTTCGAGCGCTTGTAGGTCGTGTGATCTTCACCCCAGATAAAGGGGTACGACGAGGCAAAAGCGGCAACGCACTGCTTAGCTGCGAATGCATTGCTGCCGATGTTTGTTGAGCCATCGAAACCAAACGCGCCGCGCACTTGGTTGTTGGTAACCAGCTTCTCGAACTCAGTGGTGTTGAGACTGAAGTGTCGGTTGAAGCCGGATGTGAAGAACTCAGAGTCGATGTACATGAAGGTCTTCTTGATATCGAAGCCGACGGATATGACATCCTTGGCGTTCTGCCGCGAGAATTCGTAGACTTCCTCCTGCTTGAGCTTCTCCTTGAACAGGAACTTTTCGTCATCCGTCAACATGATGACCAGCGGAACGTCGAAGACATCCTGCAACCACTTTGTGAACTCGAAGGGTATAGTGTGACCAATGTGCATGGCATCACTGCTAGGTCCGCGGCCGGTGTATAGCAGGAAGTCGTCGCCACGCTCGTATGTATCCAAGATGAGCTCAAGATCGCGGTGGGAGAAGAAAAGGCCACGCCGTAACCAGCGGTGCGGCTTGTGGCCTGTGACGCGCTCGAATCGCTCCAGCAGCGGTTGGTCTATGAGTTTTGTGGCCCACTTTTGCGAGATGGCGACATAGTCGAATTGCTTGACGTTTCCTTCCTCATCTACGCCCGCTTGTACATCCCAAGGGTTAATCTCCTGCTCGGTCGCTTTTGAGACGGATTGCGTCGCTGTATCGGAGAGTGAGAGGGCGGCGACGGCGGGTGGCTCGGGCTCGGTCATGGTGCTGGCTCTGTTGGAAGATGGCTTGTGTGTCGGGCTGTGAATGAAGGAGTGACTCTAGCCTAGGGAATTACGTGGCGCGATTCTTTGGTGGTGGAGCTGAGTCACTGGATATTCGGCGATGGAGGACCCCACCTCAATTTGGCGTTCCTGTGGCTAGACCTGCCCCGCACTCCGCCACAGCCTGCGCCACGCACCAGCCACAGCGGCGTTACGGGAGGGAAAGCCGATGCAGGTCAGCAAATCTCGTCATGGCGCCAGGATGGCGAGAGCTCCAGACGTTTCCATCCTTGGTCTCACACCACCCAGCCCGACAACTCGCCCTACCCCTCTCCAGCGCGACTAAACAGCCTGTCCAATTGTCACAGGTGGATGCGCTTGACCATGCGACTTCATCACCGGCGATAGACGACCGCGCGTTCCAGGCTGCCTTGAGCTCCTACCTATACCATTTTATATCTCCCGCCCTTTACCGCCCACCCACGCCTACAGACTCCGATTCGATCACGACGACGTCACCATGGTCAAGTTCTACTCCTCCAACGAGACGTACTCGTACCCGTTCCCCGCCGTCTCGCTCGCCTACTTCCTCCGCTACCCGAACCCTTACTCCACTCATGTGATCTCCACCGACACCATCGCCCGCAACTACGACCCAGAGACCCAACGCCTGACGACTATCCGCCTCCACCTAAAGCGCTCCAAAGTCCCTTCTGCCGTTCTGAAGCTCGTACCGCGGTCTCTTCTTGGCACCTCAGCCAGCGGAGAATCGCAGACTTACATTCTCGAGAAATCGGTCGTAGACATCAAAGAGGGATGGATGGACACGGAGTCACGGAATCTGGAATGGACAGGTGTGCTATCTGTCGTAGAGAGGCAGAAGTTCATACGTCCTTCGCCGTTGGTGTCCGAAGACGTGAAGATGCGGCAAGCCGTGGACGGTGCCACGCAACGCCAGGGTTTCATCAACTTTGGCAGCAAGGGTGCAGGTGCCAGGGTCGAGGATTCGGGTGAGACTACCGACGTCATAAGCTCTGTCACACTACACAGTCACATCGGGGAGACATGGAAGAAGAAGCGCGCGGCTGCAAGGGAGGACGCTGCGGATGAGGAACAGCCACAAAAGATGGGCTTCCTGCGGAGTTGGGGCACCGCGGCTCTCCAGCGAAACATCGAGAAGATTGGTCTGTCCCGTGCGCAGCGAAGTCAGCCGAATGCGCGTGAAGGCATGAAAGTCGTTCTGGAGCGTATGCGGGAAGGCGGCCTCGTCGGGGTACTGGAGGGCATGCGACAAGACCGCGAAGCCATTCTCGCCGGTCGTCCACTGTCGACCCCAAGAGCGATCACCAAGGACGAGTGATCTCATTACCACTCAGATGATGGAGCGGTTTCTAGTGACTCGCTCGATTGATGAGTCCCATGTTTCCGATATGAACATTCAGCGACGGCGTAACGGTCTCTCTCCCTACTTTTTCACATTTCGTCATTACCTCGCTCTCTTGGTGCAAGGGCCAGGTTTTGTGTTACTACCACGTTTTCATGTTGCATCGTGTCTTGGTTTGGAACGATGGTAACGATTGTAAAGCAATAAGCAAGTCTCTTGTATCATGCCGCGAGTCTTTGCAAAAAATCGACAAAGTCTGAAAAGTTCATTGCAGCGCTGCGTCTTGTTCTCACTTAACAAGTGATATTCGGTGCCGGTCGTTCCTTCCGCTCTCTCGATGGGTCGCTTCGATCCCGACCATCGCTTCTGGGCAGTGGGAAGCTACCACACCACCTCGTACGACAACCTATTCCTCAGCATCGATCTCATGCTCAAAGCTTCATTGCATCATGCGTCTACTCGCGCACTACGACATTCCAACCTCACCGATCATTCCATGAATCGCGCTGACTACTTACTACCGCCACTACCCGGCTGTGATGACCTAAAACAGCCAACAACAAACAACTCGGCGCAGAGTAACGAAATTTCAACAGACGAAAAGCCACCCACGCCGTACGACTGCTACAGTGAAGGTAAGCTGTCCATCTTACAGTTACCTTCAACCCCCCACTGAAGAAAACAAAAGCAGTCTACAAAGGCTACGATGCCTACCACTCCCAAATCCGCAAACTCGACTGGCTAAAAGCCCACCGCGCCCTAACCACCTCCCCCGAAGTAACACCCCACACAACCTGGCTGATCGAAACCCTCCAAGCCATCATCACCCGCTGGGAAGCCGTCCTCCCCTACATCGCCTCACCCTACCCCATACCCCCCAACAACCCATCCGCTTTCACCTAGGACGCGATCCCGGAACCACCTCCCGGCCGAGAACATCTCCTCGCACTGCGCGACTGCCTAGAAGAGAAAGGCAGAGCGATCATCGGCCAGCCGTTTGTGGATAACGCGGATGTGCTGGCTGAGATGGATTTACCGGGCTTTGGCACGAGAAGGGTGCTCAAGGTCTTTCGGTTGCAGGAGGCGAAGCAGTTGGCGTTGCATACTTGTTTTGTGAGGAATTTGGTGCTGGGGCTGGAGAAGTTGGAGGGGGCTTGTAGGGCGCATGGGGTTAGGTTTGTGGGGGGTGGGCATGTGGAGGCTGAGGGTGTGGAAAAGGAGGCTGGTGGGGATGTAGTTTTGGGGATTGCGGTGAAGGAGATAAGGGGTATGGATGGGCCGTTTGATGTGGAAAGCTCAGCCTGACTGTAGGTTTGTGGGAAGTCATCGATTAGTTATGGCTACCTAATTATGGTAGCCATCACGTGATGCTTGGCACGAAGATCCCATTGCCGCGCAGTTGGATTTGGTTGCGCAAAGAGTCTCATGTCATGTAGTAGGAGCTAGTGCATCGCACAAATTGACCTGGCAGCTAGAAGCGTGGTCGTTGAATGGCTGCAATGTACCTGCCGCCGGTGAGGGTGGCCAAGCGAGCGAGGCTGAGCCTTGCAACCATGTCCAGGTGCACTGCCTCGAGTTGACTTCACTATTAATCTCAGCCTGCCGCCACTACACTTTTTTTCAACTCTTACCTACCTCACCATGTGGTTGCTCCACACTACAAATCTCAAGTTGCGTCACTTCATCTCCAACATACCCGACTACGTAATACTCTCCCATACGTGGGCTGAGGATGAAGTTGGCTTCGACGACATCGCGCAGCCCTACGCGGAAGACATGGCCGGCTTTTCTAAAATATCGCGATGCTGCGCTCAGGCAGTGCGGGCTGGATTTGAATGGGTCTGGATTGACACATGCTGTATTGATAAGAGAAGTAGTGCTGGATTGTCCGAAGCGATCAATTCAATGTACAGATGGTATTGGAATGCAGCGATCTGCTACGTTTTCATCTCAGATCTTTCCGGCGACAATAGATATCTTCAATCATCACGTTGGTTCAGAAGAGGATGGACGTTACAAGAGCTCCTTGCGCCCGATACCATGGAGTTCTACGACTCGGACTGGATCTTTCTGGGCACCAAGACGAGCCTTGTAGAACCAATTTTCGCCGCAACGAAGATCAACAAGCAATACCTACTTGATCGAACCGTGATCGAGAACGCTAGCATAGCAGCGAAGTTCAGTTGGGCCTCCGGTAGAGTGACGACGCGCGAAGAAGATATGGCATACTGCTTGCTCGGCCTCGTGCAGGTGAATATGCCGATGTTGTACGGCGAGGGCCGCGGCGCCTTCTACCGGTTGCAATTAGAAGTCATCAAACAGAATAACGACCATACGATCTTCGCCTGGGCTCCCGTTCATCCACCATATGGTTCCCTAGGCCTCTTCGCATCTTCACCTGCACAATTCGCGAACGCGGCTGGTTTCCGGCCCATTGCTACGCGAGAAAGGCAGCCTACAACTTACGAGATGACCAATCATGGTCTCAGCATTACTATCCCTTGCATACATCGCCGGGCTGGTATTATTGCACTTCTGGACTGCTCAGACTCGACTGGAATGCGTTTTGGGGTCGATCTAGCATGCACCGGTACTCCAACATATAGAAGACTAAATACGTCTTTATTGGAAGTGGATGATGTAGAGGCCAAGCGAGCCACCACGAAAACTATCTACATCGAGGCCCGTAGCAGAAGTCTTGAAGACTTGTCTGGATATTTTAGCAAGATGACAGTGCACAATACGTCGGAATCGAGTCGGATTGGCTGCATCGCCACTGGAGATTTTATGGAAGTCTTACCCGACTATGAGGACTTTCTTGACAAGATGCAGGATCTTGATTTGCCGCGGGACGACTCCTTTTCGACTTTAGAGGACCAAATCATCAACGATGGCGAGTTCATCAGTTTTGTGTTCATATTGCACGACCTTGTTGGCTACTTGTTCTTCTTGGGTATGTACGGAGGTCGTCCATGGATTCATGCATCACCTTATGTCCATGCCCGGTGGGCGGAAGAAGTATACGAGGAACGCAAATTATTCGAAGCTGGAACAGGGGATCAACCGATCTCCGTGGAACACAATCACTTCACAGACCACCTTAGTTTTCCTATCGAAGGAGGTCTTATGCTGGAGGCGACAGCAAGGAAGACACGGTCGGAAGGGATCTTGCTATGGAACGTTGAGATATCCATCAAGGACACGAGAAAGCAGGCAGCACTGTGGCAACTAATGCACGGGGAGATGTGGAAGTAAAGATGTCGTCGGACAAAAATCAACCTTCTTCCGACAAATTGGTGTACAAGCAATTATTGTCACTACTTATGTATTTTAGAGCATTGTTGATGGCAGTACAGGATCAAGAAAGCTACAGAGCTCAACGCGTTAGTAAGTACCGCAGGACAATTTAGGACGCCTCCAGAACAGCGCTACCTTAGACACGATACAAGACAGATTTACAGCCTACATGAAATTGGAGGCATGCAAAATAGGGTACTTAACGTTAACGTAGGTTCTAAGATGATTCACATTTTCTAGAATAAGGTGATACCTGGTTGGAGGAGAGTAATCAGCTAACAACAGTAAAGTCAGAATGCCAATCCAGCTGTTATTGCAGTCACGTATAAACAAGGTCTGGTATGCATTTATCAGGTTAATCAACCGCCCGATCTTTGGAATCACATCATCACATTGTTTTGCGCACTACAGACCGTATATCCAACACGGGTCAATGTAAAGAGTTGACGCGGCACGTGAAACTACTAGGATTCGTATGTCGAACCGCTCGACCGTCCCAGCGTCACTATGGTGTGGGTTTAGGCATAAGCTAACCTCTCCTCCGTCCACCCCGGCCTTAAGTACCCAGAGTCAAAGTTCGAGCTCCAGCTACTCTCAATAGCATACTCCTGCACAAGCTGCACATCAACCTGTGCGCCCTCCTCCGACTGTGCCCACACACTCAAACCAATCACATTGTCGCCGGAGTAGTTGAGGATACCCGGCGGAACCGGGAACTTGATCTCGTTGCCGACGTACGGGTTGAAGCGGGCGTATTGGTAACCATTGACGAAGAGCTGCGCACGGATGGTCTTCGAGCCCACGGCATTGAGGACGAAAGCGAAAGAAGCATCGACTTCAGCAGGTACGCCAAGAGGGATGGTCGTGCGGTAGAACTTGATGTCTGCGCCTTCGAAACCAGTGGATGGTGAGCCAGATGCCCATTCAGAGTCGTCGAAACCGGGGAGATGCCATCCGAGACGCTCGGCTGTGAGACCACCTTCAGCAAGAGGACCACGAACAGGGTCGAGTAGCGCATCTTCACCACCGGCTTCACCAGCAATCTTCCAGGATGTGAACTCTGCGCCTTCGAGAGTGGCACGGAGGATACCGCGGGGGTCGGTAGCACCACCACGCAGATCGTGACCGGTGTTGTCCTGTGCGACGAGCAAAACGTTGGTGCTGTTCTCGTAAACAGTGGCATTGGCGAAAGACAGTGTCATGTTGCCAATGCCTAGGGTGGTGTTGCCCAACCACGATCCGACCAACTCACCGTTCAACCATGCGCTCCAGCCAAAGGCGAGGCCACCCTGAACGGAAAGCTGCACACCGGTGGCCGCGCCGTCGAAGTATCCGCGGAAGAGATGGAAGCTGTTGTGGAAGCCATACTCGTCAACGTAGAGAACAGGCAGGGTGTCGGGCTTGGTAGGGTTGGGGGTGGTGGTGTGGTCAGCGACCACCCAAGCAGCACCGCTGTCATCGTACTCGGGCATCTTCTCTGGGAGTCCTTCATTCATCTTCCAGTTGCCTAGAGTCGGAAGGTTGATGGTGCCGTTGAAAGCAGCGACATGTGCCTTCAAGCTACCGTAGGATGTGCGTGAGGTTGCTAGTTCCTTCCCGTTCCATGATAGTGTCTTCGCACTGCCAGTGGCAAAGACTTCAATGTCGGTGCTGTTCATGATGTCACCCTTGAGAGCGAGACAATCAGCATCTAGAGCTACACTGCGGACGAGGTATGGGCCCTGGACCAGCACGGATTGGTCGACCGGTGCGAAGGGATTGTTCGAGAGATTAGGGGCCCAGAAGAGGTATGCAGTGGGTTTGTCAGCGACAACAACCTTGACACCGTTGTCAAACTGATACACATTCATGCCGGAAACCTTCTGAATGTTGGTTGTTAGACCGTGAGCTTCGGCATGGAAAGTCGCGTTCGAGCTGGTACCGCTGCTGACTAGGGAGCCCTTCGTAGCACCCTTGACGTGGAACTCAACAGACTCTCCGACACCAGTCGACAGTACCACAACTGGCTTGTGATCAACCATAGCATATGTGAGAACCTCAGCAGTAGAGTAGGTCAAGGTGTTGTTGCCCATGGCGAAGTCGGTGACAAGAATCTTGGACTGATGGCCGTCGAGAACAATGGAGCCCGCATGCTGAGGAATAGTCAAGTTTCCTACGGAAGTGCTGACATGTAGCTTGAACGATTCCTTGGTGGCAGACGAAGACGTGGAGTGAATGGTGACGTAGAAGGCAGCGTTGGTAAGGGGGTTGCGGAGCTCGCTAGCCTCGACCGCCGGGTTTGTGGAGTATGAGCTGGAGTTACCGAGACGGTTGGTGACGGTGAGATCATCAGCAACGCGGGTGAACATAGCCAAGTTCTTGGTCTCGTAAAACTTGGCGCCGATCTCACGGTTCTCGCTGATGGGACTGCTGTAGTCGTAGGAAGTAGCTGTGACTGGAGCAGCTAGAGCACCCCAGTTCGTTCCTCCGAACATCATGTACAGCGACACCGCGGTAACACGCTGAGAAATGAGGTTGCGATAGAACAAGTTGGCGAAGTCGGCTCCGATATCAGCAGGGCAGCCTCCCTCAGGTCCACCCCATGGGTTGTAAGAGCCACCCTGGAATTCCGGGAAGAAGCTTGGCTGGGTAGGAGATACCTCCACGAAATGGTCGTAGTAGTCGATGACCTGGTAGGCTACGTATTCTCCGTTGGTACCAGTGCACTCATCCAGGTTGCATGACCAGCACGACGGGTAACTGTCCAAGCCAGCAACATCGACGTTACCGACAGCGCCAGGCGCATAGTCTTTACTCCAGCTCTTGGTGTTCATGTTCGGGTCGTTGTGGATGAGAGGGACATCAATACCGTTGGCTCGTGCAGAGTCTTCTAGTGCTTGCATGTATCTCCCGGCAGCATCGTTGGGGATCTTTTCATCACGGTCGTTCCATTGCTCGCCGTACTCGTTTTCGATCTGGTAGACCAGTGCGTTGCCACCCTTGGTCACGAGATGCTTGGAGGTGAGTTCGGAGAACTTGGCGAAGTAGGGGTCCAAAGCCTGAAGATATCTTGGGTCGTCGTCTCTTAGCTTGCCGTAGGCTCCTGTCGTGAGCCACAGTGGAAAGCCTCCGGCGTTGGCTTCAGCGTTGACATATGGACCTGGCCTCGTGATGACATACAAGCCAACACGTTCCGCAATCTCAAAGAGCTTCGTGAAGTCATGCGCGCCGCTCTCAAAGTCCAGGGTCTGGTTGTTAGCACTGTGGTAAGCCCAGTTGCCGTAGAACGCGAAAGCCGTGAATCCTGTTCGTTGTCAGCATCGGCTCATAGTACGTGGCGAGTTGATGAATTTACCCGCCGCCTTGATCTTCTCCAATAGATCTTCCCAAACCTCGTAGACTGGAATACGCCAGTAGTGAATCTCTCCACTAAAGACGAATAGGCGCTTCCCATTGACCTTGAAGGAGTAATGGTCCCATTGTACGACATCGTTTAGACCATTGTCGTGTAGTGGCCATGCACTGGGTGTGTTGTTTTGAGCATTGACACCAGATCCATTGGGTAGAGTTGCCAACGAAGACAGAGCCGAGAGCCACGAGAGCCCTACGAGAGTCTTCATGATGGATGCAGGATGGAGATGTCGAGGCCAATGAGCGCTGTCGCCGTTGCATCGGACATGCTGAGGGTATAAGAGCACTACGCAGGTACCAAGCCCCAGTCTACCCCGAATTGCGTACAAGACACTAATGCCGCGCTATGATGGAATGCATTGTGGATTGCGGGGATGTCAAGGTCGTCTCAATGGTGGAATTGAGATGCCCATGCTCGGACGCTGGGCTAGGGTGCGCCGAGGCCCGGGTAAACGTTGTCGACATCACATCGGCGGCGGGTGCATTGCGCAGATAGGTTAGCATCACGGACATCTTGCATTGTTTCCGCTCGGTCAAGCTGTTGAACAGGAAACCGGAAGAGAAGAGGAAGTTTTGCGTGATCATGACCTGGGTTGAAGAACTTGGGAACGGCGGTTGATCCCAAACAAGTTCGTTCAATTCTCATTCCCGGCATGGACCGGTCGACACCGCGTCTTCGGGCTCCGCGACGATGCATCAATCAGAGGCGTCTATTGATGAGAAGTCAAATATCAAATACCCAAGCTTTTGTTGTGAGATGGTATGTACACGCTGGTGGAGAGGCACTCGTGGGTGGCGGCGGCAGGAAGCTCGGGGTAATGCAGCCGAGGTGTTTACCCGCGTCTACTTTGCGCGAAACATTTGGTGGTAGATAAAAAGATTGTCTTTTGAGTATACAAGACACGACCGCGATCAGTAAACATAGGATACACGTGTGTCCAGATGGACATTGGATGTGATTAGAAGATGCCGTCGCGTTGCCTCAGGAGCTTCCCTACACTAGTGCAAGCACTGACCCTTGACGCGCTAGCTACAAGAAAAGCGCGTCTACGCATCTGTGCTCACCCTTCCACCCCGACACGATCTTCTCCACAATACCGGATAGTACACAATCACCTCATACAAATCAAAACTGAACAGGTCCGGAACCAAAATTAGACTAATGATGAGCAAATATGGAGGCGTAGCGTCAATGGAGGCTCTAGGGTGTTCGATTTTTCCCTTGAATGGGGTGCGACCCAAATACACGTCGTACTCTGATAATCTACTCGTTGTCCCTGACGTCGATGACGGTAGACTTGAACTTGCGCGCAGAGATCTTCCGGTTGAACAGAATGTCAAGCTCACGGTATGAGCGGCCCTTGAGCTCAGGGAGGCCGAAGTATGCGCTGATGAAGCAGACGCAAGCTGTACCGCCCCACACGTATCCACACTTCCCAGCCATGTTCCAGCCCGTGGGATTGAGCATCTGCGAGGCTAAGTAGATCATGGGAATCTCGGCGACATAGTATGCGGCTCGGCCAACACCAGTGCTTAGCGCGCGGAGACGGACGGATGATGTTTCCGCGATGATGGAGTATGAGATCGGACCCATGGCTCCTGCGAAGACGAACGAGATGACGATGCCCAAACAAGCTTGGGCGTAGTTGGTCGCGCTGCTCTGGGGGATAGAAGCGCAGATCCCGAGAACGAAGAGCAGGCAGATGTTGATGGCGGTGCCCCCGAGATAAATTGTGCGGCGGCCGAAAAAGTTGCTGAGAGGCCACGCGCAGATGTTGGCTACCAGCTGCAGGCACGAGTTGATCAAGTTAAGCTTGAATGAGAAGTCAGATGACATTCCAGCCTCTGCGGATAGTCAGCTTTGCATCTCTAAGGGCTGTGGCGATTCTTGACTTACGCTCGAAGAAGAATGTTGCTTGGTTGGCAATCAGGTTGCCGGCGAAGTTCTGAGACGCGTAGATCAAGCAGGTAATGAGTGTTCGGCGAAGGTCGACTCCCTTCACGAGGTCGAGCAGGGAAGGCTCGCCGCCCTTGTGTGCTTCGATCTGTACTGTGCGTTCCATCATAGCAAGCGTGTCTTCGGCGGCCGCTTGAGTTCCGTTTCTACGACCAAGGCGCTTGATGGACTTCAGCGCCTGTTCCTTGCGCCCTCTGCGCACTAGCCACCATGGCGACTCGGGTGCAAAGAAGATGAGAACCATAAGAGGGGTCTATGACTGTCAGCTATCGTAAGGAAACATACGAACGATGTACTTACGGGAAACACCCACTGTAGGGCCAGAGGACCTCTCCACGCCCACTCGTCGTTCCGCTTGTTGTAGCTGTAGGTCGCAGCAGCGACAATGATGCTTCCAATAGACCAAGACATCTGAAGTGTAGCCGTGCAGGCACCACGAAGAACCAGAGGGACGACCTCACTGGCGTAGGCCGGCGAGTTGGCGATGAACATGCCCCATGGGATACCTTCGAAAGCTTGCCCAATGACGAGAACCGCGAGCGAATCCGCCTGGATATTGTCAGTCCATGAAATCACATCTGGGATGGAATACTTACGAAGAAAGAGATGAAGATTGTCGCATTCATCAGCATGAGTGCCAGTAAAGTAGTCCAGCGGTAACCAAGACGGTTGGTGATTGGGCCAGCGAGAAAGACTCCAATGAAAGCACCGCATTGGCCGGCTTGGAAGAGTGAACTCTGCCATTTGGTGGGAATGGTCTTGCCGACTTCGCCAGCGACTTGCACGCCATATCGTTCTTTGAACGCCGCAAGAGCAACAAAGTTACCGTTCAAAAACATGTCGAAAGACTCCATGACCTGTTCGGTGTCAGCAAAATCTTCTTGGAGATGCTAGCAGGGGCCTAGGACTCACGATAGTAAAGCAGAAGATGAAAGCCCAAAAGCAAGCCATGGGGTGGTCCCTCATGGCCTCCCACATTCCCATATCATGTTCGCGGCTTTCAGCTGCCTGCGCATCTGTCATGAGCTCCTTGTCCTCGAAGATCTCAGCCTGGCGACTGAGGCTCTTCTCCAGGACTCCATCGTCGACCGCAGGGGTACCATCTCGCTTGGGTTCGGCAAAGCCCGCCATTTCGAGTTAGCGTGTAAGTTGATTGGACGCCACGAAGAGCAAAGAACGAATAAGCAAAAGCCGATGCCAGAAGCCAAGCAGACATGGTGAGCTTGGAGAGCTTATATACTGTATGCACTCTAGATTCGACCTCGGCGTGGGTACGCTCTGCTATCATCAACCCACTTGAACCCACGGGGCCCCGCGACAAGCTTTCAAGGGTGCTTGTCACGTTGATGGGTCTTGATTGGCGGGTCTCTGGGGTAGGAGGAGGCCGGGGTCCGAGCAGAGCCGCGCAGCACTCTCTAGCCTGAAACGTCATGCTATGGAGACCTGCTATTGATGCGAAATTCGAAAGCTAGGAAATAGTTGTAGCTTGTTTGGGTGATCTTGCCGTACAACAGTGGATAGAAGAGCCGCGCGACACAAGTGTTGCGGAAGTACTCCCTCAAGCACATTAGTGAGGCTGGAAAGTGGGATGACAACGTCGGTAGACCTCGTGTGCGCGGTGTACATGAGGCGAATGGGAATGCTGCGGAAGTATGCAGGAGTGCTATCTCCGATCTCACTTGTTACTGATGGCCATCAAAATCAGACTCAAAGGAGGGTAGTAAGCCCGCTACCGACCACGATTGTTGTTGATGATTGCTATGCCTTCAATTGCGCGAGTTTTGAGCTCAAGGTTCCACCCCCATGGAGAAATTCTGGGGACTACGAACTTCTTTGCAGGGTATCGCCTGTAGACCCCAAGTCCAGATTCTCGATCGACCTGAGATCGCCTGTGTGCACAGCAATGGACTCGTACGAGCGGCCAATGTCGGAGACTACGGCCAGTCATGGGCAAGCGTCGGTGGATCCATGAGCACTATGAATCCTCAATGGCATGATTCCCAATACACTTAGTCTGTGGAGCAAGTGTCATTCGTAGGCAGTATCCGTTGGAGAAGACAAGAGATTCATCCAACGCGGTAAGAGCTACGGACGCCGACGGGATACAACTTGCAAACAAACAACCACCAACACATTGATCTGACGAGGAATTCCCAGTGTTCTGGGTAGGTTTCCGTCTGGGTACATGGTTTCTGTTTGTATCGCATAGTAATCAAAGGTGCGGCAGTTTGCGAAATAAGTCTGCGCTGCGCCTTCTAGAAGCCAGGTCGGCAGGCATCAGCGTCCAGCACGTATACCGCTTTCAGGAAGCGGGCCGCATGCCACTGTTGACAATCGCACGTGAGACTGAAACCCCTCAGTGATGTTTTGTCCTAGTCACGACTGTTGCTCGCTCAAGCAGTGAAGGCGGATTGTTCGCAAGCCATTATTCAGCTGCATGGCTGAGAGTCATGACGTAGCTGCGACTGGTACGTCTCTCAAACATTAACGGGTGAGTTCAACATCGGTCCGATATCTCTTGTAAGATACCGCCTGAGCGTTCACAGGCCCCGCGAGGTCTTCACTCCCGGTTCGCAGGGTTGTCTGTGAGCAAATTCCGTAAACACATTGAGTCATGCCGTACCACATTGAAAGCTTCTGCGACGAAGCTCCAAGACAGTGACTTTTCAGTCAGTAGCCGTCTAAGCGTAGCATCTTTCGACGCAGAAGTCCGTTGTGTCACCTTGTTTCAGGAAAACCTGAACACCCTGGAGCCTACATTAACATGTAGAGATGCAAGATATGCAACCAGACATCAACATAGGCTCTAGGGTGTCCAGTTTCCTTTTTGAATGGGGTTCTGCGAAACACATGTTCTAAGACTAGTATTTCGATCCGAGTAACAATTCTGGAGATTAACTGATTTGCGATGATGGACCTGCCGAACATCCGGGCTGCATGTACTGGATTATGCGTGCATTAGATCCAGTGTGTATGACACACTGACTTATATCCGGGTACAATCCCGCAGATGCGAGCTTCCTCTCTCACAAGGCTGCTTCCTGAACGAGAAGGCGCTCTGACAATACGCAGCCAGCAGCGGGAAGCCCAGATCGCGCCATAACGATAACGGGAGCTCATTAGACAGTCTTGGAGAAGATCACCAGCGCATGTATGGATGAGACTCATCGTATTCCTGTAATGGCCCAGCGGCTTCCACGCACGGTATTGGCAGGCGTCCTGAGCCGACGAGGCAGCGGCGAGCCAGACGACATGACGCAGAAACGCCACGGCGGCACGGCTGGGGGCTGACAAACAAGGGAAAGCGAGGGCCTTGATATAGCTGCAGCAAGGCTATACAGTCAAGCACGCACGTGGCGGGCTGAAATAAAAGCATGTGGGTGGCATGATAATGGCGGGGGAGATGCACGCGAACTGACTGCCGAAGCTAGCTCTTCTTAGCGTGCCAGTAGCGCCGCATCGGACCGCCTTGTGCTCGCCTCGCCTCCATCTTTATCGCGTCCATCTTCTCTTTCGTGCAACACCAAGAACGCCCTTACCACAACAGGGCCAGGTCGACAGGCTGTCAAAGCAAGTTCCCGATCTTTTCGGAACCCCACGCGCCTGCAGCTGTACAGCCTAGTGGATGTCTCTACCCACGACCCCACCAGGAAGGAAACAGCGTCCATACTCTCCATCTGCGTTCCGCGATTGGCTGGACGGAGACGAGAACGACCTCCCCGGCCTCACGTTTGTGCCTGAGGCCCTTCTTTTGTGTTGGCGAGCAGATTTCCGCCGTCATGAAGCAAACAGTCCCAGATAGCGCCACCAGGCTGCGAAGTTCCAGGCCGATAGGTCACAGTTTGCTCGCTCTCCAACCATACACCTAACGGTATTGTCGCTGCGGCTGTAATGCTCTCGCTGTCGGTGCCTATTTTGGAGATGTCGAACGCCCTGTTGCAGCTCGCTTGTGGCGGTGAGCAGTAGAAGTCGAGCTGTCGTTTCCAGCGTTCTAACCTGGGTGGCAAGGATAGACATCGCATCGTATGATTGGACGCTTTCGCTTGGAAGCAGGGATTCATTCCACGGTACGTTTGATACATGTACGGGAGAGTGGAGAATCACTACCGTGGAGAGGGTCGACCATGGCCCTATGCATTACGTCTTCTTCCGTAAAGATACGGCTTCTTACTGTGATCCACGCGTGACTGGGGAAAACTTCGCATTTCTCCAACCAGTTATTTGAGACATCCCGGCATTCAGCAATCGGAAGCTCGAATTATTGTTACAGAGAAGCGTCAATCTTTACAGGAAGCAACTCTCGAGGACCGTGGACCTTGCGATGATGAAAGTCGACATCATGGAGCAGACTCGGACCAAACCTGCTTCCACCGTTTATCCTTGGATGGACACTGAAAATGTCACTGCGCACTTGAGGAAATGTTTCAAATCCGTTTATGACAAAGTCAAGTTAGTGAACGGCCGGGTGGACGGCATGGAAGCGCAAATGACGCATCTCAAACAGCTTATCGAAGACGTCAAGACAAAGTCCGAAGCGGACATCCAGGGACTGCAAGGTGATGTTGATACTCAGAAGGCGCAGAATCAGCAGCTGCGAAACGAACTGGATGCTGAGAGGGATCGAAACCAGCGACTGGAGACTACGATCAACAATTCGCAACAGTCAATCACCCGAATTGATCAAAAGTCACATGATCTCTCCAACCAGTTCTGTGCCCAGAAGACTATCACTACCGCAAATTTCCAAAGGACAGACGACTCGTGTCAGAATCCACTCAGCGGATCGACTCGCTGGAACGGTCTGGCAATACCTACAGTCAGGACATCCTGGAGCTTAGAGAAGACCTAGGAGATCGCTTCAGGACAGCATTGGTTCATACCCAAGAATCTTTGCACCACAACCAAGCCGCCTATATCAATGGTCTAGGACTCCTCAGAAATGAGACGGCGGAAAAGCTCGCTACTCTGACAGATCACCTCTCCACCGCTGTTGATACCGTGCAGGCACAATCCCGCGAGCATACGGAAGCGTTCGAAAAGACCGCTCTGGTTCTGGACCGTAACTCTCAGCGTATGAAAGATCTCGGAAATGCGATGGTAGAACCACAGTTCCTGGAAGGCATGAAACACCGCGTCGAAGAGCTTGAGAATGCTGTGGAATCACATGATGCGGCACTGCAAGCTTCTCAGGCTATGACGACCAGACTCGATTCCCTAGATGCCCGCCTGGGCGTGTCGGAAGTCGCTATCAAATCCATTCAAACGCCGAGTTTGAAACCTCCGACTACCGCAACAGCTACTTCTGCTCTGGACAGCCTTCGGAACAAGCTTGATGCAATCGACCTGTGCATGAAGAACGAAGTTGCCTCAGTTAGGACCTGCAAAGAACGACTCGTTGCATTGGAAAAGCACCGCGGTACCGCAGCGTCTCGCAAACTTGACAATAGGGTCTGCGTATTGGAAGAGAACTACGGCAAGATGCGCAATGACCATACAGACATGACCGCCAAGTGTGTTACCCACGAGCAGTTAGCTGCAACAAGGGATTACCTTGCGACCTCTCTCAAGAGAGTGGTTGAGGACAACGTATTCCCAGTGAGTACCTACTGTATAATGTCCAAGATGTCTGCTTGAGATCGCATACTAATAGAACACATCAGCAGTTGATCCAAGGCCCAGAAGTGGCACAGCCTACTCGAGCACAAGCACCACAGTCGGCGTATCCATCACCGCCGGGAACGAATCTGACACACCCTGGACCGACGCGTGATACCTGGCCACCAAATACACCGTCCACTCCGGTGGCGTTCCAACAGGCTTTAATACATATGTAGCACGCACTGGCACTTGCAGGGAATGCTGTGTCTGAAGTTAGGCAAGGAACTCAACCAGTCGCCGATACCATTGATCTCACTGGACCTGGACAACCCACGTTCTTTCGACAGATTCCTAAGAATCGACAACGAACTGAGCGATCGGAGCAGCAGGAGGCTCAGCAATTAACGCAACAGCAAGTGCAACAACAAGCTCAACAACAGGCTCAGCAACAGGCACAGCGACCGGCACAACAAAAACATCTGAATCAACATCCTCCATCAATTGCCATGGGCGTCATGCAGCAAAGGCCAGAACCGGGAATGCAAATGGAATGGTCATCCTAAGGTCATCACGATGTGCGATTGCCCATGAGACGGCAATCACAATAGGCTGGGGGTGATACCATGTATTTGGATGCACAGATTACTGAGATCCTAGAATCTGAGTGAAATGCATCAGTGGAAACCTAGGGGTGAATAGGTGATGTGTTGGGCGCTGTAGAAGGGGTTTAGCTCATATGCTATGGTATACTTATAACCTATTTATACGTCTTAATGCGTATGAGAGTGACGTGTGTCGAAGTGATGTCCCATCACGAAGCCAGAGTCTTTCACCACACTGGCATTACGATAGCGATATCAGTGTCGTAAGGACGATGATGACGTGATAGTATGGGTGACGCTTGACTCATCGCCGCGCTAATGCATGCTGTAGTATATTGTATTTTACATTTTTACTGTTTACTTCTTATCACGGCGCCTAGTTCTTGGGCTTGTACTCTGAGGGGTTGACCATAAGCTCGGGCCTGACGTACTTGTCAAAGTCCGACTCGCTGATGACCTCGAGCTTGAGCGCAGCCTCCTTGAGCGTAAGGTTGTTCTTGTGGGCGTATTTGGCGGTCTTGCTAGCGGCGTCGTATCCGATGACGGGGTTGAGGCAGGTGACGAGCATGAGACTGCGTTAAGTTAGCTATGTGATGACTGCGTAATTGGAACAAAGGCACTTACCTCTCGCTCATGATAGAGCTGATGCGCTTCTCATCCGCCTCAAGACCAGCAACGAGGTTCTTCTCGAAACTTCTCATGCCGTCGGCGAGCAGACGCGAGCTGTGGAGCAGGTTGCGGATCATGACGGGCTTGAAGACGTTGAGCTCGAAGTTACCCTGGGATCCAGCGAAGGTGGTAGCGGCCTGGTTACCGAAGACCTGGGCGCAGACCATGGTGAGGGATTCGCACTGTGTGGGGTTGACCTTTCCAGGCATGATGGAGGAACCGGGCTCGTTCTCGGGCAGCTTCAGCTCACCGAGACCGCATCGGGGGCCAGAGCCGAGGAAACGGATGTCTTGGGCGATCTTGAACAGAGAGGTTGCGAGGGTGTTGAGCTGGCCGTGGGCCTCGACGATGGCGTCGTGGGCAGCGAGCGCTTCGAACTTGTTGGGTGCCGTGACGAAGTCCTTGCCGGTCATTTTGCTCACTTCCGAAGCAATGTCCTCTGCGAAACCCTTGAAGGTGTTGATGCCAGTTCCGACGGCGGTTCCGCCCTGGGCCAGCATCTTGAGGCGCGGAAGACAGGTCTTTATCCGCTCAATGCCAAAATCGAGCTGCTGTACGTAGCCAGAGAACTCCTGGCCGAGGGTCAGGGGTGTGGCATCCTGCAAGTGTGTCCTGCCAATCTTGATCAAGCTCTCCCACTGGTCGGCCTTTTTCTTCAGCGCGTCCCTCAGGCTGGCAAGGGCGGGCAGGAGCGACTCCTCAAAGTCGAGAACGGCGGCGATGTGCATGACGGTGGGAAAGGTGTCGTTAGACGAGGCGGACATGTTGACGTGGTCGTTGGGGTGGACGGGCTTCTTGGAGCCCATGGTGCCGCCGAGGATCTCAATGGCGCGGTTGGAGATGACTTCGTTCGCGTTCATGTTGGACTGGGTGCCGGAGCCCGTCTGCCAGACAACGAGGGGGAAGTGGTCGATGAGCTTCAGCGAGGCCACCTCCTCAGCGGCCTGCTGGATAGCCTGGCCGAGCTTGGGGTCCAGCCCAAACTTCATGTTGACCGTGGCAGCGGCGCCCTTGAGGATACCGAAGGCGCGCACAATGGGCGGCGGCATGCGGTCCTGGGGCTGGTTGATCTTGAAGTTCTCGAGCGAGCGCTCCGTCTGGGCGCCCCAGTACTTGTCCGACGGGACCTGGATCTCGCCAAAGGCATCGCTTTCGGTGCGCGTGTTGGCCATGGTGCTGGTGACGCTGAACTGGCGGCGCTGGAAGAGGCTCTGCGTCTTCAGCGGGGTACGAGGAGTGGTGGAGAGGGCACGCGTGCTGCGGGCACAGCAGAAGGAGGGGCTGGCCTTTGCATGTGCGAGTGATCGTAATGCTCCGGCCTCGGCGGCGCGGAGCTTCGTTGCGCTTCGGAACATGGTAGCAGCAGCTGCTGGCGGGGGGCAGGATGGAGGGAGGGGGTGGAGAAGACGCCGAATTGGCTAATGGAGTGCGCAGCGGAACTAGAGCGCAAGTCGCAAGTCAAAAGACAGAAGATGGATAATTGGGATAATTGCTGCGACGCAAAATGCTGCCGTTCCGAGCTCTGACCTCATGCTCGCGGGAATTGCCTCCGGTCTCTCCCGCGGCATAACTCGCCGTCACATGACTGGCGGGGTGCCAAGCCCAGAGTGGATGAAGGCTCCAAGAACGCAAACTTGAGCATGAAAGAATGTGGTCGGCGTGAATTTTCTGCTTACTTGTACCGCCAGCTCAGAGTACCGCCGCTCAGCACCATGTTCTCCTGCCGCTCGCCTTCCGCACTCCGGCGCCAAAGCCTCAGCATTCCAAGGTTAGCCCGTGATGCCTTCCGCATTGCAACGTCAAGCGTTCCGTCGCCTCGTCTGCGCTGATGCGGCGTCTCGCTCATGTCCCACAGCCCCGGCCAGCCACTGTTCCAACTTTTTCCATTACCTCGCGCAGGACGCTTGTAGGGCCGCGTCTATGCCCTCTGCTCGCGACTCTGGCTCACCCTCTGCATATATATGCTTTGGCCGCTCCGGTCGGGCTAGTGGAACCTCTGCATAGCCACCGATCAAAAGCTTCGGCATTATCGGGCACACCCTGTTGAGTGAAACACACCTCGTACCGAGAGCCTGTCCCTACCCAAACTTCCGCCTGCATCGCGCCGCTGGGTACGGCTGAGGGTCCGATTTATTGGGTGATGATGAGGGCTCCCGCATTCGATACTGACGATCTAGAGCTATGAGGGCAAACGACCAAGTACGTCTGGAAGCTAGGTCGCTGCGTGACGCCTGGAACCAGGTGCCCTGCGCTTTCCGTCTTCCGACGACTGGTCATATTAGATTAACGTAGCGAGTCAAGTCGGAGTGCACCTGATCTGTCTCCACCATCCTTTCGATCCATGCTGGGCGCTCGCCTTCGAGCGTGCCAACGTAACATGGAGCTAATAACCCCTCATCTTCACCTACGGCCCAGTTCCAGCCTCCACAAACACTCCTGTTTGCATCTGCGGTCTGCTGTCTTTTGCAGCCTGCTATTGTGTCTTCAAGCTCACTCCACCTTTGCATTACTCCGTCCGTGAAGCACGGCTTCAGCTGGGCCGCACGTACTTGCTTAGCCGCAGATAAGGCTCCCATGACGCTGATCGAGCCTTCTACCACGAACCCCTCTGCCCAACGACTGCCTCAATCAAGGCCGAGTTGTTCTGACAGTTGTTCGCAATCGATACACGATAGCGTCAACATCCGCGTCCCTCCAGACCTTTGCTCGCCACCGATCGACACAGCTTACGAAACGACACAGCTCGTGAAAAAAGGTGCAAGACGTCTGTGGAACTGCTCGTATGGCTGAGTCTGAATACGGCGCCGGTCCCTGGGTTCACGATAGGATAGGCGCTCGAAACTCAGATGCAGAGCTGACTGCCCCGCTTCTCGCCGCGCATACACCGTTCCAACAACAACTGCCAACGTTGTATCGAAATCCATACATGTCCAATAGCAGCCCCTCCATGTCTCAGGCTCAGGATGCACCAAATGTGTCTACCAGCAGCCACCCACAATTATGTCCAGCTTTGCCACCTATTGGAATGCGTCACCACTACTATGCTCCTCATGCACACTCGTACCAGTTCACAAACCCTCAAAGACCATCGCAAACCTGGAATGGGCCTCCGCACCTTTATCCCGGCCAGGCATTCTACGACCCTTCTCAGGGTGACCAGCTGCGCCATCATTTAGGAGCACCGGGTCACAACTTTCCGCTACTAGGGTCACCACATGCCGCGCCTCCCTCGAATCCCCGACATCGTCATGATTACAGAAGACACGATCACAGAATGAGTGCCGGGGCGGTGGCAGGTAGTATGCCTACTGACAATACACGCTTCCCTGAAGCACGGGGTTCAGTAGCACCCCCGGAAGCCCGGTTTCAGCATCCGCGACCGCCACTTCAACAAGCAGTCCACCCAGGTGAGGCACTGTATTCTGGATTGCCTGAACGTCCGTGGCCGTCACACGAGGTTCCAAGCCGCCGCTCAGACCGTAGCGTATCCCCGCGCACGTCGAATCGCCGTAACTTTGAACGATACTCGGTTGACCTCTCCCATTCCAGCACGTCGTCTGACGCAGAAGAAGCGGCTGCCCGTGCGCCGCCGCTGAGTCGTATGAGGCATCGATCCAGAGAAGTGCGGCCGCGTATCGCGGGCCGCTACCCGCCTCAATTCGATCCCAACATTGCTACCGCTCGCCAAATTGATCAATTGAAAAGCAGTCTTCAGCGCCATCTACCAAGTACGCTTCCAGAGAAAGCGTCCAAGGCTTGTGACATTTGCCAGAAAGACTATGCCGCTACACGCGTGTCGCCTACAGAAGAGGAAGAAATTGCGATTGAGCTCTCGTGTGGACACACGTTTGGAGAGTTCTGCATAAGTCAATGGGTAAGTGGTAGTCGCTTGGAGATAGCAGATGCTTGCTCACATGACCTAGTTTGATACGTGCAGAACACACAAGAACAAAGTTACCTGCCCCATGTGTCGGAAGCAGCTCATCGAAGCACCAGCACCCCGATTCATGCCGAGCATGATGCAGGGGCAAGCGTTTCTTGATCTGCTCGCTCGCCAGAATATGCACGTCACTGATCTCTACGGCCACTTTCAGCAGGCGTGAGCGCTGTGAGGAAAATGACTCAGGATGCGATTTTCAAAGCCATGATATCATTGTTTTACACGGGTGGCCTTGGCAGGTCAGTTGAGGCGTTGTAGATGGGTAGGGAGTTTTGGTGAGTGTTGCACACTAGGTGCGTAATTGGGGTGAAGAGGCATCAGAATGGATATGTACATAGCATGGTGATCAGCGGCATACAAACATCAGCATCTTTGTGGATAGCACTTTTGCATGTGCAGCCCTTGCGTCGATCTGGGCTCCACTTCCCGGGATGCCTGGAATTCATCGTTGCCCGGAGCCCACCTAGCCCCAAACATGCACCCCGCCATCAACACAAACCTGACCCGATACACCCAAACCCGTCAAACAAGACATCGTGTGAGATACTGCGCTGCATGACTGCTGTCGCCGATTGCTTGCGCCCCCACTGCCGCCTCTTTGCTTCTTCGTGCCTGCTTGCGCTCCACGCCTCTTAGCTGCTGCCATCCACCGCTCCTTCCCCGTCGCCCAGTAGCCATCGCGCCATGGAGGACAGCAACAGAGACAGCTTCCAAATGCCCGCCCCTCCCCCTCCACTACAGATCCGCGACAACGCAATGGATCGTCCAGGCACCCCGACGGGCGAGGCCTTCATGAGCCCGCAGCAGACGCCCCAGGGCAGCCCAAGCAAGCACCACCAGCCGCCCGGCGCATTCGATCTGCCGCATGTGTTCGAAAATGCCATGCGGCTGCTGCCCACCATGGGCTCGCCGTCCAAGACGAAGCCCGGATCGCCCACATCCCCCAACAAACTGCAGATCGGCAGCAATGGCGCTGACTACGGCAACATGGAGAGTCCCAGTTTCGCCCCGGGCAGCCCCACACGCAAGTCGAACCAGGAGAACACGCCCCCGAGTGGCCGTCCCGGCCTGCAGAAGGAGTCGAGCTACCTCACACACGCAGCACAGTCGCGGCAGGAGCCCTACAGGACGCGCGAGGACGGCCAGTCGACACGCTACATCAACGGTCCACAGCGCCTTTCCCCGGAAGAACTCGAGAAGGCGAGAAAGCCAGCCGTAAAGCGCCTGGCAAACGTGACCCAGCTGTGTAAGGCGTGACCCTCGTACTGTGACCATCAAGTACTAATGGCTATCTAGACTTCCTCGACTACTACTACGACCTCCTCACCTACGTACACAGCCGCCAAAGCCGCCTGACCCAGTTCAAGGCACAGAACCCTCCCCCTCCAGATACACCCGAAGAAGAGTACAACGATGCCCTCACACAGTACCTCGGCCGCGAGCGTGCCAACCTCCGCAAGCGACGCACCCGGTTAAGGCAGGGTGACTTCCAGATCCTCACACAAGTCGGTCAGGGTGGCTACGGTCAGGTCTACTTGGCCCAGAAGAAGGACTCGCGTGAGGTCTGCGCTCTGAAGGTCATGAGCAAGAAGTTGCTGTTCAAGCTGGACGAGGTTCGCCACGTCTTGACAGAGCGCGACATTCTGACCACTGCTAAGAGCGAGTGGTTGGTCCGCTTGCTCTACGCTTTTCAAGACGACAAGAGCATCTACCTTGCTATGGTGAGCCGCACTGATACCCAAAATTGAACAGTGCACTAACATCTGCTAGGAATACGTCCCTGGAGGCGACTTCCGAACCCTTCTCAACAACACTGGTGTTCTGCACAACCGGCATGCGCGCTTTTACATCGCCGAAATGTTCTCGTGTATCGACTCGCTACATCAGCTGGGTTACATCCATCGCGATCTGAAGCCCGAGAACTTCCTGATCGACAGCACCGGCCATGTGAAGCTGACCGACTTCGGTCTCGCAGCTGGTATCCTTGCGCCCTCCAAGATCGAGTCTATGCGAATCAAGCTCGAATCCGTCAGCGACGTCATTTCGCCATTCGGCCGGCCTATCGAAGAGCGATCGGCAGCCCAGCGACGAGAGAACTACCGCTCTCTTCGGGAGCGAGACGTCAACTACGCAAAGAGTATCGTTGGCAGTCCCGATTACATGGCACCCGAAGTATTGAAAGGCGATGAGTACGACTACACAGTCGACTACTGGAGTCTGGGATGCATGTTGTTCGAGGCCCTGGCCGGTTATCCGCCATTCGCCGGTGCCACAGTAGACGAGACCTGGCAAAACTTGAAGCAGTGGAAGAAGGTTCTACGGAAGCCCGTCTATGAAGATCCATCCTACTTCCTCTCGAAGCGCACATGGGACCTCATCATCCGTCTCGTGGCTTCCAAGTCTACCCGCTTCCGCAACATTTCCGAGATCCATGCCCATCAGTACTTCGCCGAAGTTGACTGGGCGAGGCTGAGAGAGCAGAAGGCACCCTTCGTACCGGAATTGGACAGTGAGACAGACGCTGGATACTTCGACGACTTCGGTAGCGAAGCCGACATGGCAAAATACAAGGAGGTACACGAGAAGCAGGCTGCGTTGGAGGCCATGCAGGACCGCAACGTCCAGATGGGCAAGGGTTTATTCGTTGGATGTAAGTCTCGATTGTCAAATGGGTTAATGTCAATCGCTAATCATACTGCAGTCACATTCCGCCACAAGAAGACAGCCGACGAGAACGGCAAGCCATCTAGCCCGAGAAAACCGCTCCCCATGGTTGAGGAGAACTTTGGCACGATATTCTGAGAACGTCCGTTTCGCTCTGCGTGTCGAGGCACTGGTTGCGTCGGCGCTTTCTCTCCTTCGTACATCTGTTTCTGTGTTCATCGCAGCGCCTGGAAGCTGTGAAGTCGAGACGAGCTACGAGATGCGTGCATGGTGCAGTCGCTTGCCAGGTCACACGTCGTAGTATGATTGTCACATTTGGCGTTTAGTTCGGATAGCATAGTTTATTGGGCGGGCAAGTGCGTTGCATGCATTCGAGACGTCGTGTATTAGTAGATGAGTACACGGATATGAAGGTAGTGATTACTGAGAACGCGTAATACAACCTGTCCTCAACGATGAATCAATCTAGTGGAGCCGCACGAAGTCACCTGACCGCGGGATCCTGGGCAACGCGCTAGTTGCTAGTGCCCGCCCGCGCGCCCTTTCGTCCCCTCAATCACAAAGCCCACTCCACCTTACGTCAACCCACATACGACACCACTACAATGCCCGGTCTAGTCCAGCGAGGACGAAAGCGCCCGTCGCGCGCTATCAGCGAGGATCTCGACGAATCTTCCGATGCCTCGTCCTCACATTCCACAAACGGCAAACGCGCCCGCCATGGCCGAGACGCGCCTTCCAGTTCTGCGCAGACGAACGGCGACCCGAACGGCTCGAGCGAACAGACTGAAGGCGATTTCAAAGCAGGCTCTCTCGTCAGGGTCAAGCTTGTCAATTTCGTTACATACACGGCTGCGGAGTTCCATTTAGGGCCAAGCCTAAACATGGTCATCGGCCCCAACGGCACAGGAAAGAGTACCTTGGTCTGCGCAATCTGTCTGGGTCTGGGATGGGGCAGCGAACACCTTGGAAGAGCCAAAGAGGTGGGACAATTCGTCAAACACGGCGCTGCCGAAGCCACCATCGAGATCGAGCTCGCAACGGGTCCTGGCAATGGCCCCAATCGCATTGTCAGGCGTGTCATACGCAAGCGCGACAACAAGTCTGTGTTCTTTCTTGACGGCCCACTTGTGGGGAAGAAAGATGTACAAGATATGGCCAGACAATATTCCATTCAGATCGACAACCTCTGCCAGTTTTTACCGCAAGACCGTGTAGTGGAGTTCGCGAGGATGAGCGACGTCGACCGATTACGAGAGACCCAACGCGCTGCAGCGCCTCCGCAGATGGTGAAATGGCATGACGAGTTGAAGGAATTGCGTACACAAGAACGCGCTTTGGAGACGAAGGAGAAGAACGAACGCAGCCATCTGGACATGCTGGAGAAAGCACAAACCGCAACAAAAGATGACGTAGATCGCTACCATCAACGAGAAGGCCTTTTGCGGAAGTCGAAGTGCTTGAAGTCGGTCAAGCCTATCATCGAGACGAAAATCCTCAAGACCGAGATTACTGCAGTAAAGGCAGAGATTCGAGACGCTAGACTGGAGCTCGATCAGATCAACATCGACATAGAACCAGCGCGAAGGGCTCAAGCAGAAGTCGAAACATATCAGAACGATATTGAGCAAATCGTAAACCTTCGAAAGAACCGCGTCGACATGATCAAGACACAGGCTGAAAAGCTCGCGACAAAGATTGAGACCGGCAAAGCGAAAGCGGCGGAAACTGACAATCAGATCAAAGCCGAATTGAGTTCGAAGAAAAAGCGCGCAGATGACATGGTTCGCCTCAACCGTGATATCACCAGGCTGGAAGCCCAGCGACAGGACCAACCCGCGCAATTCGACGCCGAGGCTTACGAGCAGCGCAAGTCAGATCTTCGCGACCAGATCTCTACTAACATGGGCCTCATTTCCGACAAAAGGAGTAGCATGAAAGAGCTAGCTACCCGCGCTGGTGTCGTGAAAGCCCGACACACGCAGCTGAAAGCTAATCAGGATCGGCTGAACACACAGAGCGGAAAGCAAGCCAGCCTTTTGATGAGAATTTCCCGCGAGACCGCTGCCGCATGGGAATGGATTCAAAGGAACAAATCCTCTCTGCAGTTGAAAGGTGAAGTCTTCGGGCCACCGATACTGGAATGTTCCGTCTTAGATCCCAAGTATGCTAAGGCCTTCGAGAGTCAATTGAAAAAGGGCGACCTCATTGCCATCACTTGTACCACCAACGAGGACTCGAAGATGCTGGGCAAGCGTCTGCTCAGTAACAAAGCCAACGGCGGCCAGGGACTCAGCGAAGTCTATCTTCGAACATCACTAAAGCCCCTCTCTTCGTATCAACCGCCCATGGCCAGGGCAGGCTTGGCCCAATACGGGTTTGAGGGGTATATTTTAGACTACGTCAAAGGACCCGACGAGGTCTTAGCCATGCTTTGCGAAGGTTGTAAACTGCATCAGATCGCGTATGCTGCAACACCACTATCTGATGCTGTACATAAGTTTGTGGAGGAGCAAAGCCCGATTCGTAGCTGGGTGAGTGGATCGGACACGTATCGCGTGATCTCACGCTACAACCAGTCTTCTACGTCCGTTATACCACTAAGACCAGCACAATCTTTCGTAGATCAGCCAGGCAATACGGATGAGTTGCGAGCCATCATTGAGGAACAAAAAGGGCTAGTACAAGAGGGAGAAGAGCTACGCGAGAACCACAAGATCCTCAAGGACGAAGTCAGCAAACTCGAAGGAGAGAATGAGGATTTCAAACAACAGAAGGTACATGCAACTGCCACTGGATGCAAATGCGCCAATTACTGACAATGTGGTAGGACGCTGTGCAAGCTGAGCAAGACGGCTTGAAGAAGGCTTTCGCCGAATGGGAAGCTCTACCCGACAAGATTGGTGGGTATCTTACATATGTGAGAAGGAGTCTTCGCTAACTATGTCTAGCATCGAAACAAGCCGACCTGCACAGCAAAACGCAGGAAAATGCAGAGACCACTGCCCGCATCAAAGCTATCAAAGCCGACGCTCGTGCTACACTACTGCAGGTCGCGAACCTGACACTTGAATATGCTGTAAGTCACGAACGATCGGTCACCGGAGTCCTGCTGACGATCCCACAGAAAGTTGTAACCCAAATGAGGGCATTCCACGAATCGCTTGTCGAGGCTGAGATCCGGCTCATCGAAGTCAAGTCGGAGCTTAGGGGCCTCATAAAAGAGAACAGCGCGATCCTGGACAGACAGAAAGCGCAAGAACATAAGATCAACGAGCGCACGAATCACGAGCGAGTTCTTCGGGCCAAGTACAGAGAGCTGCAAGAGGCTACGCAGAGCGACATTTACAGTCTCAGCGAAGAAGAAAGACAGATCGTCATGGAATACAAAGAGCTTCCCACACTCGAAGCCTTGGAGCTAGAGGTTCAGTCGGTCAATGCCCGGCTGGAGATGATGGCCGAAGGTAATCCTGGGGCGATCAGGGCCTATCAGAAGCGGGCGGGTGACATCGAGAAAACGCGTGAGAACCTGGAACAGTACGCTGCCAGTCTCGAAGAGATCAAAGAGAACATCACAAACATCCGCCAGAAGTGGGAGCCCGAACTTGACGTTCTCATTCGCAGGATCAGCGGGGCTTTCGCACACAACTTCGAGCAAATTGGATGCGCTGGTGAAGTCCAGGTGAACAAAGACGAAAACGACTTTGACAACTGGTCCGTCCAGATTTCAGTCCGTTTCCGGTAAGCTCAGACTATCGTGCTCATACGCAAACCTAGCTAATGATCCCAACAGAGAGAACGAGCCGCTCAGCGTATTGAACTCTCACCGCCAGTCCGGTGGCGAGCGCGCCGTGTCAACAATCTTCTACCTAATGGCATTACAAGACCTTGCCCAGTCACCATTCCGCGTCGTCGACGAAATCAACCAGGGTATGGATCCCCGCAACGAACGCATGGTACACGAGCGCATGGTGGATATTGCATGCCAAGAGAACACGAGTCAATACTTCCTCGTCACCCCCAAACTTCTGCCTGGTCTCAAGTACCACGAGAAGATGAAGGTACATGTCATCAACTCTGGAGAGCACATTCCAGTTGCACAGGGCGTTCAGGGTGAGTGGAACTTGTCCAGTATGGCTGAGATTGCATTGCGAGTGAGGAGGAGCGTTGCAGTTGCATGAGAACTGGAATCGCGTGGCGCAGACCATTACGATACGTGCGCGGGTGGGATGAACAAGAGTACGAATACCACGGCAGTCTAGTGTCGTTCATGGTTTGATATGTCTCACAGCGGATGTGTTTGGTAACAGCGTTGAGCAACCGCCATGCAGGTACGACGGACAGCAGTCAGCGACATTTACTGTACATCGAATGTTCTCAATCCTTCTTATCAGCGCTATTCTGTAGCGCGCGCAGGATATATATTGAGGTACCCGTATCCGTACATGTGCATGCAACCGTTTCCTTGGATACATCGTGTTTGTGCGACCGCTAAAACGACTAAGCGTCCCTGTGTGCGACACCAACAGTTCAGGAATGCGTGTACCAGTTTGTTGAGCCGACTCTACTCGGGACCGATGCATTATACGAGCCTTTGAGCTGAAAGGCTGATGAGTTTCTCGTATGATACCTGGTATGCTGGCGCTGCTTACATGTATTATAGGCTGGGATGGGGCTATGGTTCGATGCACTTCGTACCAGGGTCACGTCATGGCGCAGGATTACCTGGGTAAGGTTGCATTGTGGCGAGCAAACTTAAGGGCGTTGAACCAACGAAGGAATGTGCGTTGGAGGTTGGAGAGGTATATATCAGCCGTGGGTGCGGGCTTGTGATGCTGGACATTCAAGTTCCATCGCTCTCGATATCGCTCAACTCAGCCTGGACCAAATTTTCACACCCAAGACAAAAGTACTGATATCAAACATCGTTACCATCGACCAGAATCCGCACCATGATATTCCCCACTCCCTTCCTAGCATTCCTCCCCCTCCTCATCTCCCTCACCACCGCCCTCCCCACTAACCTTCACCACCCCCTCCACGCCCGCGACACCTCCCTCGCCGCCGCAGAAACATGGCACATCACCCGCCTAGACATGCACATGATGACCACCAGCACCGGCATCCCCGGCAACGGCCCTTGGCCCGAAGGCTCAAAGTTCGATTCCACGATCGACTTCGACGTGCTGGTGCCAGAGAAAGCCCCACTACCAGCGTCGAAGTGGAACTGCAAGGGTACGATGAAGAATGGGACTATTATTGAGGATGTTGTGGGCTGTGTGGATGAGAAGGGGAATGTGGGTGATGTGTCGTTTGGGATGACGGGGTA
Organism: Alternaria arbusti; assembly: GCF_024043155.1. Lineage (NCBI taxonomy): Eukaryota > Fungi > Ascomycota > Dothideomycetes > Pleosporales > Pleosporaceae > Alternaria > Alternaria arbusti. The sequence goes on from NW_026249964.1 coordinate 276,210, forward strand.
TGAGGCGGTGGGGGAGAGGAGGGCCGAGTTGAGTTTTTGGTTGTGGGTTTATAGGGTTGGGTATGTTTGTTCCCTGCCACTTTATTGTTTGGATGCGAGACTATCGTATGGTGTACTTGCGCTAATGCTTTCGTTCATGAATACAGGGGAGGTAGCGATGGTCGCGCTACCATACTTGACGGCGCAACGGCGATCACCGCGAACGACCCACAGGAACCGACTAGCTACCTTACGTGCCTTCTTGGCAGACCCTTTGATGGGCTGAGATGCCAGATTGGGAGTTATCTTAGTGTGAGGAAGGAGCTTGTTGTTGAAGGGTCGGAGGTGCGTTGAGTTCATGCTGAGATGAGGGGAGGATGAACGACAAGACTGCAGTGTCGCGACAGATATTCGTTGGTCATGTAAGCTGTTAATGATGATTTCGATTGAGAATTAATGCAGCAAACTGTTGTTATGAAGTTTATGTTACACAGCATGTGTGTTGTGCGTCGCGTGGCGGGAGGGGCGTGTTTCAGCATCTCATCATCTTGTCTTCACATTCATGACTTGAACCGACTAACTATGGGAATAAAGCTGTCATTTGTGATCGTTGTCGTTAACATGCGGCTTTACAAGTAGGATAACAACCTCCTTGCATCGGATTAGTGCTCTCATTGCCACTGCTACGATGGATGGAAAGTACTTGCCGTAATGGGGCTGCGAAATCGACCTGGCGAGATTGCTGCGTTGAGGTGCTACTGCAGATACACTACTGCAGCCAGACACGACAAGATAGTTGTGATTGTTTTGGTCGAGCGCTATCTCGCCGCTTCCCACTCTGCTTGTCAATATCCTCTTGGTTCAATTTCTACGCGCTTCGGTCTTGTCAATCACATTGCACTTTGGAGTCACGATTGCTGAATGCGGGCACGAAAATGAGGTTTATGTATGCGATGTCGGTTAACGATCAGGCTGGTACCGGAAATGAGGACGCTGATTGCACGGTACGTGTTGTTTAGATGCTGTTGTCACCTTGGTATATGCGACTGATGGAGTTGATCAGACCTGCTCTTCTGAAGCCCGGCCGACAATGACTGGCGCTGCGCTGGCACGGTATCCAACCGTTACATCACGATCTTCAGTAGCTGGAGCCACACCAGATGACAACATCCCATCTGCTCAAGCCTTACACCAAGATGTCTCGTCCATGCTGCCTGCTCCCTCAACGGAAACACCTGGATCGACCTCTCAGCTCAGCACCCCGGTTAAGGCGGGCATCATCGCTGCCTCGATCGTCGTGTTCCTACTCGTGCTCCTACTGGTACTCGAGTACACCTATCTACGCCGCAAGCGCCACGACCGCGCACTCCAACAAGCAATCGACGAGGTAGAACGAGGGACTGAGCTGAAGAGGATAACAGAGAGTGAAAGCAAAGAGAAAATGGTTTTGGAGAGTAGGGTCGAGATTGTTGAGGATGATGAAGGACAGGATAGTGTGAGGGGTAGCTGGGATGGTGAGGGTCCATGGGATACAGGTACACACGACGAAGATGACCATGGAGACTTGAGTGAATGGGGAAGAGGGCGAAGGCGAGATGTTGGGCGGAATGGAATGAGCCTTCCGCGAAGAGGACGTTAGTGTCGGAGCCGTGGCAACGACACAGTGGCTGACGTCGCAAGGATCTTGTCTCCTATTAGTCCCCGATCTTTGCGGTATCAAGCCTTCGAGTATGCCTTGCTTGTCGAGGCTTCGTATGTCTTAGTGTGTTCCGGTGAGACTTCGCGCAATGGGATAACCTTTCCTAGTCTGTTTTCCAAAAAGCAAGGCTAGAAAGCAGTGTTGTTAGGTGCCCTACTCAATAAGTTACTATAGCACATAAATCTTACACAAGGGCAACATTGCAAACTCGAGTGTGTATATCACATTGAAGACTTACGAAATGCTGCTGCTCTGCTACTATCGGGGGGCAGATCGGGTTTGTGGCTGCCCTCTTGTATAGCATATTCTACTTGCGATTTCTCTCATTCGTGAGAGTATCTTTTCGTCAAGCACTCTTGTATAGAGTGTGTAACTAGGTATACTAATTTGCGACTCACATCTAGCCCCATCGCTTGCAGGCTAGGTATGCTGTCGAAGTACCGGCATATATGCCCCACTCAGAAATTCGACCACTGAGGCAGTCGCTTACATAACTTTCTAACCACTCACACTTAGTAATACAGTTCAGCTTAGGTGACCCAAGGTAAGCATTCTTGGGATATAATAGATAGGACAAATATGACAGGTGAGATGTCGTAATCAGCATACCGCGCTTATCGTCAGAACGAAGCGCCGTGGGGCGGCTGTTCTCTTCAGGCAACAACATCCAGCCTGGGCAGTATATAAGGCCTGCCGTATAGCCGCTCCCGATATTTCTCCTTTTTCTGTACCTGCCATCCACTATTGCATCACACCAATATCACCAATGTCGGCCGCCATAGACAATACGGTGTACGTCGTCACCGGAGCAAACCGAGGTCTTGGTCTTGGCTTTGTGCAATCGCTTCTTACGCGTCCTCAACACACGGTGGTCGCCACAGTCCGTAGCGAGCAAGCCAAACATGTCTTGGAAGACGAGATCAAGAGCATATCGAAAGGGACTGGCAGCAAGCTGGAGGTCATACAGTACGACTTCTCCACGGCTATCGATCCCAAAGAGGTGGAAAGCAAGTTCGCCAAATTGGGATTTCAGCATATCGACGTTCTATTGCTTAACGCTGGAGGCGCACAGCCAATGGTCCCACCAAGCGAGACCACAGCCAAAGACCTGCGCGCAGCATTTGAGACCAACACTATCGCACCTCTGCTCGTATTCCAGGGTCTGAAGCAGTATTTGCTGAGAGCCAACTCCATTCCCAAGCTCATCTGGGTTACCTCTTCGGTCGGAAGCATCGCGGACATGGACCCGTTTGGCGGCGGCGCCTATGGTCCCAGCCGAGCGGCACAGAACTGGCTAGCGCGCTCCATCCATCTCGAATATAACGGCACAAAGGGGAATACGCGTTTGATTGTCATTCCCTTGCATCCTGGATGGGTCCAAACGCGAGCGGGCCAGTTTGTCGTGGATCAGTGGCAGTCGGCGCTCAAAGCCATCAACTACGAGATTGAGAACCCGCCGACAACGCTAGAAGAGAGCGTCTGTGGTATGATCAAAGTCATTGACAATGCGACGGCAGAATATTCAGGCCAGTTCCTAACGTATGAAGGCAAGATGCTGCCGTGGTAAATCAGCGATAGTAGAGAAGCTTATACTTTCACGCACTTATCGCGCGCAAAAGTGTTAACATGTATATAAGAGCTATAGTATTAGAAATTTAAAATCTTAGTCACTAGAATTATAGTATAAAGTATAAGCTTAAGAGATATCTAAGATCTTTTTAAATTAAAGTTTTTAATATACTAGTCATTAATCTTATATTTTATGAGATAGCTTTTACTTTAATTAAACTAGTATACTAAGAAGAGATAGCTTTATGCAAGAATAAATAAAGAATAATAAATATTATATTTATATTCATAAAGAGCTATAAAATTAATACTTTAAGTTTAATGTAAAGTAATTTTTATAGTATCTTTAAGTTTAGAACTAAGTTTTTAATAGATATATTACATTCTTAAGCTTTACTAAGTAACTTTTTTATACTAAAATATTCTATTAAAAGTTAAATAAAAAATTTATTAAAAATTCTTTTTTAGTGCCTTAAGCCTAATTTAGTATTTTCTTCATAGTAAAATAATATTAAAAGATATTAAAAGACGTTAAAAGACTTTAAGCTAGTTTCTCTTAGAACTACTAAATAATTTAAAAATTAATTTAGAATATATTGCTAAAATAACGTAGTTATTTCTAATTTTAGCTTTATAATAAAGCTAAAAACCTATAAACTAACTCTATACTTGTCTATATAACTTTCTTTATATTATAACTAGAAATAATTAAGATAATATATAGTAATAGGTATACTACTAATAGAACTAGCTATATTTATTCTCTATTAACCTTAACGCAACGCTATATTAACTATCTAGTAACTAGTAAAGATAACTATTATAGCCTCTATCTACTTAACTATAGTAATACTTAAAAAACTATCTATAAATACCTTCTTATCTTTATCTAATTCTTTATTAAGATAACTAAGAATTCTTTTTAAAGTACTAATCTATAAAACTATAGTATTATAGATAAGCTTAGAGAGAGGTTCTATAGTTAGTACTAGTCTATATATTAAGATATAAACAAAAATAGCTTAGGCCTCTAGCCTATCTATAGTAATAAAATTAATCTAATTTATATTAATAATAAGCTTAGGTTAGTAGAAGAACTTATATATATTAGTATTAAAGGGTTTCTTAAAAGTAAGGCTAATAGAAGAGATAATTAATAGCCTTACTCTAGGCAAATATATATATAAGATAGTAGTAATAAAAGCTTTAATAGTGTTAATAAAGTAGCTTTTTATATATTTTAGAAGGCTTCTTAGAGCGCCTAAAACGCTAGTTATTATATTATAGATAATATTTTATTCTATAGCTACTAGAATAGTCTTTAAAATAGCCTTTTTAAAAGTCTCTTTTCTAGTAGATATAGAGTAGCTTATAGCAGCTTTATAAGAGTGATATAATTTAGAGAAAAGTAATTAAAAAATAAAAAAACAATTTAGTTAAGTATTAGTAAGGTAGTAAGATAACGTAACTAGTAAGAGATTAGCTTTATTCTTATAAGCGCTAAGAAGACTTATAAATTATTTAACTAGTATAGTATTTAGTATTAGATTAGAGCTACTTATATCTTTAATCTTTAAAGTTTTTATTATAATTATTATTATAGAAATATAAAGAATAGAAAAAGCGTACTTTTACTAAGAGAGATTTTAGTATATATATTCTAACTATAAAGCTTTAAAATATATTACTCTATTAGTTATAAGCTAATAAGCGTATATAATTATATTATAGTTCTTTTATAGAGTATTTAGTATTTATAGAATAGCTCTTTAGCTAGCCTAAAAATTTAGAAGCTTTAACTACTTTAGAGGTAGTAGCGCTAAGGCTCTAAGCCTTAGCTTACTTAACGCTATACTTTTAAGAGTAGATAAAACTTTTAGTTATATATTCTTTAGAGTACTAGTAATAGTTTTTACCTCTTTAGAATTAGTAACTCTTTAAGCTATAAGTATTACTACTTAAGATTTAAATTTCTACTTAATAAAAAATTCTTTTTAGAATATTATATATATAGTTTTTCTATAGTTTTTATAGTCTATTTTATTATTCTTAAAACTTCTACTAATCTATTTAATTTAATAGTCTACTTTACCTAGAATATAATATATATTAAAATAGTTACTAGTTATAGTAAATATGTATTCTATTAAAGTATATAAGACAAGTAGATTTTACTATTATTATCTACTAAAACTTAGCTAATATTTTACTTCTAATAGCTTTATAACTATAATATAGTATCTTTTCTTAATCTTAAATATTAAGAATATATACTATTTAGTTACTAAAGCTCTAAATAGTACTAATATTTCTTAGAGTTTTTCTTTAAATTTACTAATAATTAACTACTTTTAGAAAATGTTTTTACTATAATTATGTATTTTACTACTTTTTAATATCAATCAAGATAAGAAAGTTAAGGCTATATTAGAGCTATATAAAAAAAGAAGTATAGTTACTTCTTATAGTATACTTTATATTAATGAGTTATAAAAAGGTACTATAGAACTAAAGTATAGTAAGTAAGAATAGATTATCTCTAGTAAGTAAAGAGTATAATCTTAATTATAGTAGTATTATAGTTAGAATAGAGCTATTCAAAGTATAAAGAGTATTTTCTATTTTTTAGTTACTTCTTACCTAGCTTAAAATAGAGATAATATTCTATTTATAGTTAATAGAGAAAGTATTTTATAGTTCTATTAGTAGTATTTAGTTTACTATGTAGTAAACTTTCTTATACTTTATATAAACTTCAAACTTAGATAAATAAGTATAGAGTAAGTTTATAACCTAGTAATTATTATGTTTTTATTCTAAGTATATACTAAATTAGCATTAATATAATTTTAGAAGATTTAGAAAACAATAGCTTAAAGCTTTTTCTATCTTTTAATATTAGTTTTCTAAATATTCTATAGATTTTCTAAGTTACTAATTATATTCTAGAGTTATAAGAGAAAATATTAAAAAAAGACAAGAATGAGAAATATACACTTCTACTAAGATTTATTTTAATATCTTATAACTATAAAGTAAAATTATATAATAAGTATATTTACTTATAGTATAGTTTCTTTTTAAAATGTAGTATAAAAGTTTTTAAAGATAGACTTTAGTATTAGAGTAGCTATAAAGTAAGTTAAATTTTATATACTTAAACTCTTTAATAAGTAATAGTATAAAGTTTTTAACTTTTAGCTTATTTAATATCTAATATTTTAATGTATACTAAAATCTTACTTCTATTTTCTTTAATATACTAGTAATAAACTTTATCTATTTAGAACTAGCTATAAGACTATAAAACTTCTAGTTTAAAATAAAAAGTTATAGGTAGTTAAATGAAATAATAGTTTTTTTTCAAGTAGTGTATAGTAAAAGTAAAAGTTTTAGATTATAAAACTTATCTTTTTAAAGCTAAGCTTTAGAAATTAAACACTATTTTAGATATACTATAGATAACTTTACTTTTATTACTAGTTTTCTATTAAAATATAGTATTAAGTCTCTTAGTAATCTATTTATTCTATAGCCTATAAGCTAGTTCTAAATTAGTAAAATCTATTACTAGTATACTATAGAACGTAAAACTAAAGGTTTTACCTACTCTTAAAGATAGATAGACTAAGACTTAGAGCTCTAGCGCTATAGTCTCTAAAGTAGTTAAAGGTTCTAAATCTTTTAGACTAGCTAAAAAGCTATTCTAATATTAAATACCTTATAAAAAAGTTATAATATAGTTATATATACTTATTAGCTTATTACTAATAGAATAATATATCTAAACTTTTATAGATAGAATATATTTACTAAAATTTTAGTAAAAGTATAATTCTTCTATTTATTGTATTTTTATAATAATAATATTTAGTACTCTAGAGATTTAAATATATAAGAAACTTATCTTTAATACTAAACACTAAATAACTATATTTACACGTACTTCTTAATAATTTATAACTCTTTTAGATAGTTATAAGTTTATATAAAACTAATCTCTTACTATTTATATTACTTTACTACTTTACTAAGAAGCGTTATTAAGTAACTTTATTCTTACTATCTTAATTACTTTTACATAGCTTAATTACTATTATAAAGGTTCTATAAATTACTCTATATTTACTATAAATAAATGAGAAACTATTAGAAAGGCGATTTTAAGAGCTATTCTAGTTACTATAAAATAAAATACTATCTACATTATAAGAGATATAATTTAGATCTTCTACTTTATATATATATATATTCTAGAGCTATTTCTATTTCAATTAAGATTTCTATTAGTAATTATGTTATTTACAAAAGTTATCTAGGTAAAGTAAAACTTTCGATTATTTTTTCTTTTATTCTTATTCTTAAAAAGCTTACTAAAGAGATATATAATATCTTTTATAAGTACTATTCTTTCATTTCTAGAAGCTATATAAAAAGTTATTCTATTAGTAAGTTAACTAAAAAATAGCCATAAATTATAATTACTATTTTTATCTATAATTTTATACATAAAGTAAGGCTAAGAAGAAAGTCTTTATTATCTATAGTTATAGAGTAGACTATACTCTAGTAATATAGTATTATTTCTAAGATTCTTAGTATAGATAACAAGAAATAAAAGATACAAAATTTAGTATTTATAAATTATCTTTTCTTACTTAATAATACTACTAAGATAAACACTATAGTTATATATTATAGTTATCTTAAACAACACCTATTAGTAGTTATTATATTAATATTACTAGATAATAAAGATAAAGTTATAGTTAATAGAAGATAGAGCTTTTAATCTAAACTCTTTAGTCTACGTTAGAATTATCTACTTATATACGCCTACTTAATATAGCTCTAGAGCTCTTAAGCTTATTAAGACTATATAACGCCTTAGACGTCTACTACTTTAGGTAGCTATTTAGCTAGTACCTTTATAATATACTTATCGCTATCTACTATATATCTATTTTATATACTACTTTATATACTATATAATATGTAATTACTCTATACTATATATATTATATTGTACTATATATATAGACTAATATACTAAATATAGCTTTATATTTATCTACTTTTATAAAATTACTATTACTAGTAATATTATAGTACTACTTATACTATTATAACACTTACCTAATATATTATACGTATTTTAGTGCTACTTAAGTAATATAAAAGTATATTTTTAAACTATTTTATCTTTTAAGCGCTTTTATAAACTTAGTTCTATAAGCTTTTAAACTATTTTTATTATTTAATTTATAGCTTAATAACTTTAGTAGCTTACTTTACTCTACGATAAAAACTTTCTTTATACTATTTATATTATCTGTCTTTTATAAGCCTACGCTACGTAGCTATATATACTATATATCTACTTTATCTTTTATATTTTTAAAGAGATATATAAATAGCTTTAACTTTAGTAGTAGCTTCAAAAATAGAACTTTCTTATTCTTTTTATTCTTTTTACTAATACTAGCTTCTTTTTTATATACTACTATCTTTACGTTTAGAGACTAAAAGTCTATTTTATTTTTAAGTCTATTAAGATATACTTTCTATGCTGCTTATTATTAGCTACTCTATATATATATATATACTATAGAATACTTACTAATTATAACTAGTTCTAGAATAAATAAAAAGTTTATCTTATTTAAACTTATTTAAACTTATTTAAACTTATTTAAACTTATTTAAACTTATTTAAACTTATATAAACTTATGTAAACTTATTTAAACTTATTTAAACTTATTTAATACTATAAAATCTTCTTAGAGAATATTTTATTAAAAATACTTCTTTTAGATTAAAATTCTTATAAATACACTATACGCTTCTTTACTAGTACTCTGTTATAACTAGACTATTCTCTTAGCTTTTACTCTTAAAGCTCTTTCTCTATTTCTAGCTTTTAAGCTACTACGCTCTAATAATATATATAACTTAAATTAACTTAGAATTTCTACTACGTTTTTACTACTTATATTATACTTCCTACTTTAATACTTTTTATTCTATTTGTAGCTACTATAACTACGCTTATAACTCTCTTCTTAAAGAAGATAGATATAGTAAGTTCTATAAGTAGTATTTCTATTACTATATATTATCTTAATTATTTCTAGTTATTTTTAGCTATAGTTTAAAAAAGATTTTATAGATAAGTATAGAGTTAGTCTATAATATAGATAAGTAATAAGTTTATTACTAATAGTAATATATTCTAAAAGAATATTACAATTATCTAGTAGCTCTAAAAGAGATAGCTTAGAGTGTTTTAACGCCTTTTAATATCTTTTAATAGCTTTTTACTATATAAATAACTCTAAATTAGATTTAAGAGTGCTAATAGTATTAAGTAAGCTAATGTTTTAAACTTTAGTACTAATACTTTTAAAGTAGTAAGAGCTTATATTTGTAAACTAACTATAAAGCTTTCTTAAAGTTTAATTTTTTATCATATAATTCTTATTAGATAATAATCTATATAGTAATATGTTTTTCAAAATCTTTACTATCTTATATATTAAAAACTTTTTATATATATTTTCTAAGATTTAAATAGAAGAAAACTTAGATAAAATTCTAAAGCTATAGTAATAAGATAATAAAAAATTTAATCTTATTATAAGTTAAAAAGTATGATTCTTCTTGTTTAATAGATGAACTAGTGTATTAGTAAGTAATGCTTTTAAATATAAGTACTACGTTTTTAGTTATCTATCTTTTTATGATATAATTACTATATACAAAAATCTTTACTAATAGCTATTTTTTAGAGAATGATGTATTATATATTTAGAAATTTAATTTACTTTTACTTCTATTCTAGCTTCTACTTTAGCTTGAACAAAATCCTAGACTAGCCTTTACTATATAGTAGAGTAATAAAAAGAAGAAGATATAAAGTAATAACTTTTAAAGCTATATAACTTTATAACTAGACTAGGTAGAACTAAGACTTTTAGTAATTTAGAAAGCTAATAACGTTATCTTTAATATAAGTTCTTTAAGACTGCGCTAAGCTAGTAGACATAAGAGGAAAAATAATATTAAATATAAAGTAAAGAAAGATCTAGTTTTACTTAGCTATAACGCTTTAATTAGCGTATTAAAAGCTTTCTTAAAAACTATATAATACTGAATTATAGAGTACTTATATAAGTAGAGGTTTACTATATTCTATTATCTGAATTATTCTAAGAAATTAGATTAAAAAGGTGAAAGAAAAGGCTTAAAATTATAAAAGCTTCTTTTAGTCTTGTTTTTAATATTATTTTCTTTCTAAGTTTAGTTTTATCCTTCTATAACTTTATTATTTATTAGTAGAATATTAAAAATTCTAAGAAATAAGCTTATACTTTGTTTTTATATAAATACTTTACTTACACTATTTATACTATATAAAAAATAGTTTTAAACTTTATTATAAACACTCTATTATATATTAGAAAAAAATACTTCTTCTATCTTTCCTAAGTCTAAACTAAGTAAACCTTAGAAAGTTTTTAAAATAGCTACTAAAGTAGTTAATAGAGACCTAGAATAAAGTTCTTAAAAGACAAAGTATTATATTCTTGAAAAAAAATTATCTAGATTTTTTTACTAAATGTTTATAATACTTATTAAGAGTAGAGTAATACTCTATTTCTATTTCTAAAAGAAAGTAGCTTTTAAGCAAAGAAAAGGTTTAAAAAGAAAACAAAGAAAAGACCATTAAAAGGCTAAGAAATATAAAATTTAATAAAGTTATATTTATGAAACAATATTCTATAAATTTCACTATAGTACTAAGAGAGAATATATTAGAATAATAGGAAATAAAGAAAATTGAGTTGAAATAAGTTTCTATAGCTAAGATAAGTAGGTTTAGAATTTCTTTAAATAGGCTTAACTACTTTTTAAAATAATTAGTATTTTTCTAATTTTTAAATTTCTCTTTTACTAGCTTACTAATAAAGTAATAGCGTATAATATTACTATTTTATTTTGGAAAGCTATCTTAATAACTAAAGAATTTAAGTTAAATATAACAAAGACTTAATAAGACTTTAAAATCTTTATAAATAGTAGATATATAGAAGAATTTTTAACTTTTAAAATTTGAATTTTATTTAAAAAAAAATAAGAAAGCTTTTTTTTAATTTAAACTTTAAATAACTTTAAAATAGTTAGTTTTTGTTATTTTTTGAACTCTTTTAAATATAAGAAAAGCTAATATTCTCCTCTATCTAAAGTAGATCTTTTAGTAGAATAATACTAAGAGTACTAACGTTTAAGCTATTTTTAATAAGTTTAGAAAAAATAGAATTTTAATCTTTAAGTATTTTATCTAAAGTCTAAAATTTAACTTTTTAGAAAATATCTAGAGTTAACTAAGAAAAATAAGCTTATAAGAAAGTCTACTAGCTTCTTAGGTATAAAAGCTACTAAAAAAGAAGTAGAAAAAATCTTTACTACTATTTTAGAAGAGTAGAGAGTAACACTATAGAAATTAATAAACAACTATATTAATAGCTTACTTAAGTATTATAACCTAGTAACAAGAGCTAAAAGTTAGTATAATAAGTTCTAGTTACTAGATCTAGCTGGCTTATAATATAAAAAGCTTAAAAAATAACTTTTTAATCTTTCTATATTAACACTAGATTATATAACTTTAAATGTTAACTAGTAATAGATATAAGTATATATAATTGTTTTTTATTATATTAGCTAAATTAATGCTATAAATAAAAAGATATAGACTATAAAGAGTAAAGCATTTTAGTATATGTAAACACTACTTATATTCTACTAGCTCTCGCTTACTAAGTAAGATTCTAGAGATACATACTTAAGAAACTAGTTTTTAGCTTTCTAAAATACAAAGAATTATAGTTTTACCTTATCTAGCTATTAAAATAAATAGCTTTAATAACTATAACTTGTTTATATCTTTTTCTTTTTATTACTCTACTATAGCTTTAGTATCTATACTATTATAGTAGAGTAGGTTATACTTATTATACATTATATAAAGCTACTACTTAAATAGCTTCTTAAAACTATATAGTGTATAAAGAATAGAGATACTTAATCTAACTATTATATATTAAGTATAATTCTATCTTATAAATAGTAACTAATATATAACTTAAAAACTTATACACCTATACCTTAGAATAGCTAAGAAAATTACTTGCTATAATAACTTAGTACTAATATTATTATATAATCTAATAGCTGATTAGGAATATTAATATAGAAAAGAGCTTTAGAAGTAAAATTAGTAAAACTATAGTTTCAAAACAAAACTATAAACAAGTATATAGTAAAAACATAGTTTTAAGTACTTTTATAAAGAAGTAGTAAAAACTAAGTAGTATTAGTAATAGTAATTTATATATTCTAAGTAGTCTTTAAAAAGATTAAACTTTTTAAAAAGCTATATATAGAGTATACTATAACTATAGCTTTTGAAAAGATACTAGAGTAAAATAATAAGCTAATAAGATATTAATATAAGATAGAAAGTAAAATTTAGATACTAGTAGAACTATATCTATAGGCGCAGTTTTTAGACGTTTACTATTATTTCTTTATAGTTATAGCTCTCTTTATCTTCTACTTCTTTTTAAAGTTTCTTAAAAGTAATAAGATATATATATAACTTCTAAATATTCTTTTAGAGATATATAGAATATATAGATACTTTACTATACTTCTTTTTCTATAGTTTCTAGGTTAAATTCTAGCTTCTTACTTTTATACTTTATATAAAGTTTAAGAATAATAAACTTTATAGCTTAGTTTTAATTTCTAGAGCTCTATAAAGCATATATACTACTATATACTATAAAATAAAGTAATTAGAAAATATACCTATACTATAGTTGGATACTATATTACTTTACTACGTTATACCTATATTTCTATACTAGTACACTTAATAAAGTAATATATTTAGGCGCTAAATACAAAAGTAGCTTTAATAAAGTTTTAGAGTATAGCTAAGCTTTATTAAAGTAATAACTAAGAAAAATACTTTAGAAAGAAAGGCTAATGTATACTATAGAATACTATTATAAGTAACTAGTAACGAATATACTATTAAGTTCTACTATATTACTAATAGTAGCTATCATTTTCTAACCTCTTATTAACTAACTCTACTTTTATAGTTTTCTAATAGCTTTTTACTAGAATACTAGAACCTTTTAGTCTTCTTATACTTTATAAACTATAACTATTAGTAATATTATAAAGGCTAATAGACTTATTAACTTTACTAGATTCTTAGCTATTAAAACTAATTTTAATATATAATTATAAGAAGAGAAGAAAATCTTCTATAATATTTATATATAGAAGATAAAATAAATTTTTACTATAAATATATATACTATGTCTAAAAGCTATATCTATACTAATAAACTTTGCTTTTCATAAAATATTATACTTATTGTTTTTAGTTAAAACGTAATATAATTTCTTAAAAAATTCAAATAAAAAAGCCTTTTTAAATTAATAGACTATTTAGAAAAAGTTTCTATTTTCTTAACTATTATAACTAAAATAGAAATAACATTAAAAATTTAGTAAATTACATATTGATAAAGGTAAAAAAAATTAAAAACTAGACTTTAATTTAAGACCTTTTTTAGAAGGTATTGTAAAGTCTAGAATAAAGTAAAGTAGAAGAAAATAGAGAACTTATTAAAAGCTTAATACTAAGTCTATCTAATAACACTAAATCTCGCTTAATAGAGCTATTTAAATAACTTTAGATTTTACTTTACTTACTACGTAGATATAGACGTAGTAACTAGTAATTAAAAAAGCTTCTATATAGTAAAGAGCTTAAGTAAAATTAATTTGAAAGAAGCTCTAAATAAGTTTAAAATCTCTATTTATAGCTTTATTAACTTCTAGTATAATTAAATTAAAACGTTTTTAGTAAAACATGCTTCTATAAAGCTAAAATTGGAAAGATTATTTTATTTTTTACTAAAGAAACTTATATAATATAGATTAAAGTTAGAGAGTAGTTATAATTACGTAATTACAGACACGTAATTACTTAGCTCTTAGATGTATAGCTAGAGATTTTATTCTAACTATCTTTAGAAGAACTAAGATTATAACATACTTAATTATCTCTAATTATTAATTATCTCTCTAGCTTTAATAGTTATAAGCCTAGTAGCTTAATTATAGAACTAATTTCTACTATATATTAAAAGCTTACTAGATAGTAGATTAATTAATCTTATTCTACTCTACTCTCTCTAATATTCTATAATTAGAACTTCTACGTAATTTTAAAATTACTACCTACCTCTTTATTATTTTTTATATCTCTACCTTAATTTTATTCTTTAATCAACCTAATTATAATACTAAACCTATAGATATAAGTAATTATAATATAGCTATTATAGCTATAGGTGTACTTCTTAAGAAGTAATTAGACTAGTATACTTAGTTTATACTTCTTAAGTAATACTATAATAAAAAGAGTATTTAGAAAGAGATTAACTCTAATCTTTTAGATATTATATTTATAGATTCTTATAAGCCTAAGTTTTCTAATACATTTTTTCTAGAGTCTATAAAGCTAGTAGATCTTATTATAAACTTAACTAAGAAGTAGAAGAATAAGTATAATAAAGCTACTTATAAGTATAAGAGTTTCTTATAAGATGATAATTATAAGATTAAAAATAGCGCCACTTTAATAGCTTACTAGAACTATAAGTCTAAGTAATAGTAGAGAAAGACTAGAAAGATTCATAATATTAAGAACTAGATCTTACGCACTATTACGCCTAAGCACTTCTTTCTTATAACTATAGGTAATAATAGTAGAATAGTCTAGTTTCTTATTAAGACTTTTAAGATAATTCTTATACTTACTTATTAAACTATCTAGTATATATAGTCTACTTAGAGTATTGCGCTTATTTTAAGAAGATCTAAAGAGAATCTACTAAGAAGTAGTTAAATAACTAGCTAATAATCTACTAGAAAATAAAAGTCTTTAAGCTCTTAAAAGTTAAAGAGCCTTCTATAATTACTAACTTTTTTATAGTAATTAAGAAGTTTAATTCTAAGTAGATCTACTAGTAGTAATATAATTAGTTATTTACTATAGCTCTTAGAAAGAATACGTAAAGTCTTAGTAATTTTAGTAAGGTATTTAGTATTATTCTCTAAAAGATATTAATTACTTCTAGAAAGAGTAAAGCTAATATAATTTTTAATACTATTATAAGCTAACTTTTTACTTCTACTAAGTTAGGTAAGAAGTAGTTAGGCTTACTACTTAAATTCTACTCTTATAATCCTAATATAAAGTATAAGTAAAAGCTAATTACTTACTTTTAATTATAGACTATAATTACTAAATCTATACTACTAGATATTATATTTATAAAGCTTTCTACTTATAATAAGTAAAAAATCTATAAGTACTATTATAAAGAGAAGTAGAGTAGTCTATATAAGAAAGTTGAGTAATTAAACTAGAAGATAAGCGCACTAACTAGTAAGTAGTCTAGTAATATAGTCTTTATAATTATTAACCTAAAGAAACTAATTACTAAGTTTAAGTCTTCTATCTTTAGTATAGGCTTTAAACTTTACGCGCTCTAAGCTAGTATAATTTTGTTATAATCTAACCTAAGAGGTACTCTAGAGGTTAGCGTAATTACTTTAAAGAATCGCGTAGCATAGTTCTAGAAGTATAGTATAGAAACTACGCTATAGTTACGTAACTGCTTATCTATAAGCAGGACAACGCTAGCTCTATATAAGCGCTTATCTACGAGTATAAGTAGTTAGGCTAATAACTAGCAAGATATATTATTGCTTATCTACGATTACTTACACGCTTATCTACGAGCGTAATACTTATTAAGTATATAGCTTAGGTACTAGGCTCTTATAGCTTAGTATATTTAACTTTATATAAGACTTTAGTATTTAATCTAAGAATTATACTTCTTTCTTAACCTTTTATAATATTATATTATTCTACTAAATATACTATTATACTCTTATACTATTATATTAATTTTCTAATTATACCTATATACTAACTATTCTATCTTACTTACTTACTTTCTAAGAACTAACTCTTAGGTTATCTTAGAACAACTTTTACACTTTAAACACTCTTAAGATAAGTAATACTAAGATAGATACTTTTACTTTCTACGCTATAAAAGTTACTAGTAAAAGTAATAAGCTTAATATTTATAATAGAGAACGCTATAAGCTTAAAGAGTAGCTACTCTAAGTAGATACTTACTTCTACCTTAAAGGTAATAAAGTTAATAATAATAATATAGTTATCTAGGCTACTACGTTTCTATAAGACAACGCTAAAGAATAGACTAGGCTAATTATCTATTAATATATAGATAACGCTATTAAGAATAATAATAATAAGTACTTAGTTAAAGACTAGAACGCTTTTAAGATTAGAATACGTAAAGTCTTCTTACTTTACTAGAAAAAGGTAATTACTAAGCAGAAAATTTAATAGCTGCGTTAGACGCAGTCTACTACTAATTATACTACCTAATTCTAAGAGTACTAAGTAGTTATTAACTAGAATAATAACGCTTTAATATAAATATATAAGTAAGGTCTTAAGCTCTAAGTACGTATAGAACTTATAAGAAGTAGAACTAGCATTAATACGCTTTAAGAACTTAAGAATAAAGTAATCTATATTAATAATAAACTTTATAGACTAAAGCTAGAAGAATAACTATTTACGTAGAAAATATAAGTACTAGAAAATATAAATAAGAACGTCTAGGTTTACTAAAAATCTTGCTATTTATACTCTAACTAGGAATATCTATAAAATAATATATCTAGAATTCTAAAGTTATACGCTACTAATAGCTATAAACCTATATACCTTAATAATCTTAATAAGAGACCTAGAAGGCCTAAGTTTTAAAATAAGAAGTAGAAAAAGAAGAACTTTAACTACTACGCCTATAGTAAACTAAGTTATATAGTATAAGACTATAAGAG